>NC_138781.1:112592241-112594741 GCF_965178545.1 Coloeus monedula
GCATATTACACACTGAACTACACTGCTGTATATGGTATTAACTTGTACTGCTTTACTCACCTCATACAACAGAATCCAAATTAGGTCCCATTATTACATTGAAGGCTCACACTCAATAGCAGTTAAGCTTCTTTGAATGGATTCCCTATTGTATAAAAAGTATGCCAGTCTTTGACTGCCAAAATCAATTAGTCACATTCATTATGCCTCTATTTATTAATGCTGTACACTTTATAATGCATTTGCTGCTGAACAAAGAAAGTTATAAAATATCAAATATGTGTTATGATTGTAATTATAGCAAAAGAAGTAATGATCTCTTTTAGTCGCTAACTGGTTACAAAGCTCCTGTAAAGATTACATTAGTGGTGACAGATTTATGATCTTTTCCAAGATGTAATCCTTTCTAGCTCACATTTTTCAACAGAAGAACTATGTGATTGGTTACAGGTTATTGGCTTCAATAGTTATATTCAGCAGAGATTATTGTGCTTCTGCCTCCCATAATCCAAACACACAATGTAATCTTAACAGATGCAATTTTAATCTGTATTGCACTATTATAATAAAGTGGGGCACCATAAGGCTTTTTACCAATATAGGGCTCGGTGTTAATTCAGTGATGTTAAGAATGACCGACGAGTATTAAAATCCAGCAAATAATTAAACCTAACGTGAAAATGAAGGAAGAACAACACTGGCATTCTTGCAACAGTGGGTTTTGATGGCATTTACCATCAAGCTGTTACACCTTAATGTACAAAAAAAATTAATTCTAGCTATCAATGTCTTACAGCTAACAATTTTTCTGAATACTACACAGTAGCAACTGAAACTTACATTGTTTCACCTTGCTCTCACAGATGCTGCTGCATACTACTGTCTAAAAAGAAGCAATATTAAAAAAAAAAAATTTTATTAATATGCAGCAGCAAGAGTATGCTGGCATATATGGCAAAATGAAAGGCCAGGTGAAAAACTTATGAAGGCTCCATATTTCTACCATAAACAGAGCACACACAAATTGAACTACATTTCCTAACCTTGGCTCCCATAGCATAGCTTGTGGCGGTACCCCAGTACTCCCTTCTTTTCCAAAAATGTGTCCAACTCCCTCTGCTTATTTCCACTGCTGACTTTGGCAGAAAGCTCCATATTCCACCCACCCTTTTTTGTAAAAAATATTCTCTCCTAAACTGTTTGTCTGCTGTAGTCCAGTCACAGCCTCAATCACAAACCCTTTGTTTTCAAATTACTTGCTACTTCAAAAGCTGTCTAGCATCAAACCTATTTCCTTTTAGGAATATAATCCATCTCTCTTAAATTGCCACTCAGACTTTTTTTCCATAAGTTAAACAGGTCTCATTTTTCTGTCTTCACATTGTATTTTTTAAGAATAATAAAAAATTTTTTTCCAAATGTTCCTTTGAAACCTTGTTGGGTTTGGGTTGTTTTTTTGTTTTTTTTTTTTTTTCATTCAGTGCCCTACTATCCTTTACTCCACTTTGTAAGCTCACAGGACATGTTTCATAATGCAGTTACAAGCCCTTTTTTTTAACCTCAGCAGTGTGACTCTGCTCAATGAATGCTGTCACATGAGGCTCTCCCACTCTGGGCCTTGATCTTGCAAGTTGTTACGCTGCTAAACACCTGCACACACACATGTGTGGTTTTAGAAGCTGAAGTTTTCAGCAGCTTCAAGGCCCAGGATCTTAGGCTAAGGTGTTTTATATTTCTGCTGCACTAATGATCTATCAGAGAATGTAGTGGGCCAGCCACACAAAGTGATGGAAAGGAACTAAGTCCTGTGAAACATTGCTGTGCTGTGCTGCTTGCTGGCTGTGTTTGTTACGATAAGTTAGTGGGGCAAAAAGGGGTTAATGATACAGACCAGGACGTTAGTGATTTCTTTTTTTTTTTTTTTTTTTTTTTACCCTCTGATTAACTTCTGGAAAAGTGGAGATAAGTGGAGACAGTGAACCTAGCCAAACAAGAGTGGAAAAAACATGAAGGAGAGAAAGAGTAAGGAACACAATGTCCAAGCAAAATGCTTTACATCTTCTGAATTCTCTATTGCATTCTTTGCCCAAATAAACCTTTAATCTCGTTCAGTAACATAACATAAATTTACTATTTGCAGATCAACCTGTTATAGGGTACTATCAGTAAAAAACTACCGGAAAATTGGGCAGAACATATGTTTTCCTTTTGACATCTATAAGGAATATGCATCACCTAAGACTGTAAACAACATTATTTTGCTGAGATTAGCCTGCACAACCCAAAATATTTCACTGTTGTAAGTTGTTGAAGCAGCCTTAACACCCACCATAAGTACTGATCTTAAAAATCTAGTGAGCAAATTTAAGGTGCACCAGGAGAAGCCCATCGACACTGCTACCTTTCTGGAATTAATTTTCCCCAAGTCTTCAGTGAACAGTGTGAATAAATAAATACACAAATACATCCTACCATATTTTGTGTTTTAGTATCAATGAGC
>NC_138781.1:112599741-112682241 GCF_965178545.1 Coloeus monedula
TGAGCTACTATGAATTACTTCAGTATCTACAGTTAGTGTTAAGCAATATTTGTTTAAAAAAGGTTTGAGGGAAATCTTGTTAAAAATTCTGAATGGTATTGGAATTTTGAGCATACAAGCTTGCCATTCTAAACCATTTGATTAAATTTAACCATAGGAAGCTCTTCCAAGACCTAATGAAGCAGCAATTACATCTGAAGAGGGAGCCAAGCCAAGAATTGTACCATTCCAATAGCTCTTCTTTGAACATCATGCTACAATATCTAATCTTCTCAGTTTTGAGTTTACACATACAATGAATCTCTGAGCTTTTGGATTTATATAAAATAAATCATATAGAAAAGCATGTTGTTGTGGGGTTTTTTTAATATAAAGAGCTTATATTTTTTTAAAAAATAAGATAGTTTTAAGATTTTTAATACTACAAGAAAAAAAGAAGCCTTATGCATGAAATAGGATCCAGATGAATTTAAAAATTGTGGAAGTATTTTCAGGGTCTGGCTGAAAAGCAGATGCTGTATCTATGCTTACTGCCTGTATTTCACAGTACTTTAATAGGAGTTTCAACAAATAGATGCAAAATTGAAAAAAAAATTAAATAAGCATGGAGTTAATGTTAACATTAAAAAAAAATTGCTGGCCCTAATTCTGATTTCAGTTGCTTTTTCATAAGCATTTGCTCACACTTCATCATAATCACCTACTTGGTACCTCACTGTTTTAGTGTAAGCAGGATAAGGAACAATCCCAGCACTTTCCCTTTTAATTAGAGGGAGGAACTGTTAAAACTGGAAAATGGTTTCATTTTTCATGCCATCAGCAAATGCAGATTGTTTGTTTTTTTCAGTAACATTATTATGTTGCACAAAGATGATCTGTTTTGTGATTTAAGATGTACCTAGAGCAATCCAAGTGCAGCCAAATCGATGGAGGCAATCTTGCTCTATTTCCAGTTTTCCATCATTTCTTTATTACATGTAATAGAACATTTTAGCATAATAACTCAGAAGTCCTGAGATACAGAGGATAGAGAAATAACGTTGAAAAGTAATTCCTCACATCTGGCTTTCACCACATGAAGTGCAAATGGTGAACTTAAACATGGAAATACAATTTACTCCTTTGAAAGTTTACATCCTTATCTCTCTTGCAAAGAGCATACATTCATTTCCAGTGCCTCAAGGTAAAGACTAAGGCATCTATCTCAAGAACAGTATCAGAAGGATTTGGAAGCAATCTTTTCATAATGTTTCTTTGGAAGGGAAGCAGGGTTACTCAAAATTCATAGTGATTATTAAGTTTACATTCACACAGCAGATATGGTAGCATATTATTTCCCATCATCTGTGTTGTCACCTGCTGAGAATCTCTCCTTGGTTTAAGCCAGCCATTCATTACAAGGCATTAGCACTCTGCTGCACAAACCAAAGTTAAGCCCCAAAGTGAACTGGGCAGCCTGTAATACGCATACTCAGCTCATGAGGACTGTGTTTACCTATTTTTCAGCCCTTCATTTTGGTGATTTAATAGGCAAGCAATTTCTTACTTCAGCAGATTCTTTCTATATTATCAAGTCAGGTATTTCTGGACAAATAGGTGGGTGTTAAAAAGACTCACAAGTCTCCCCAAAGCTTTGCTGTATCAGTGGAGTGTGCACTGACAGCAGGGACTCTTTATGACAAGAAAAGCTGATCAGCTGCAAGCATTCCTCTTGATGA
The DNA here is from genome assembly GCF_965178545.1 of Coloeus monedula. Lineage (NCBI taxonomy): Eukaryota > Metazoa > Chordata > Aves > Passeriformes > Corvidae > Coloeus > Coloeus monedula. The sequence continues at coordinate 112,601,460 of NC_138781.1, forward strand.
ATCTAACTCTTCACCAGGTCTAAACTAAGCCTGTGGGTTTTGTGTTTTTTCCAGTTTTTGGCTTTTTTTTTTCCTTCTTAGCCTTCTTTGAGGCCTGCAGAAAGTTATGAAATAGATTTTTCTAGTCCTCCGAGGAGCAAGGCCAGGTTCACATCCTGACCTCAGAAAAAAAGCAGTCCACAAAAGCCAGCCTTCTCTGCCTAACATAAAGCAAACTACAACATGCAACATAAGGCAATATTAAGAGTGAGAAATGACAAGCATTGTATCAGCATTGGGAAGGAAAAATAATAAAACCCAGCCATATTAAAAATTACAGCAACAACAGTACTGAACAACACAATTTTGGCACTGCTACCGTCTCCATTACCAAGGGTGGAAGCATGATATTCATCTGCAGAGCGCTTAGTTGGAAGGAAGATTTCAGTTACAAGTCAACAAAAAAGAAATTCTTTATTGCAGAGGATTATTTACTTTTAGATACCTCCGACATCCTTTTCTGTAACCATTCTACCACCATTTGGGTAGTGTAATGTACAAGCACATAGACTCTCACAACAAGATGTACTAATGAAAATACAAGATAAGCCTAAGGACTGAATCTCCTCTCAACAGCATCAATGTAAATCAGCTCAATCAGCTGGGGGACATTGGTGTGAAAATTGAGTGAGGAAAGAATTGGGCTCTGATGCTTTGAACAGACTGCTCAAGTATATTTCAAAAATGTGAAGGCTGTTAAACTGTGGGTTTAGGAGCCTGGAAGACAAGAGAGGTATAAAAATGATAAATCTTATTCTCATAGTGAAATAGCATTAAGGAATCAAAACATGGTCCTAGACTACAAAAATACTGCTACCAAAAGCATCAAGAGTTTTACACAAGTAAGAAACCAGATTCTTACCAAAGAGTACAGGAGTAGAACAACTAGTTCCCATTAGCATGAACGACAGTGGTGCTCTTGCAAATCCCATGTATGGTGATGGAATATGGACTCTGAAATCTCTGTGACCTTGATGTGCAATATTTATGTCTACACCTTTAGCCTCTTGTGCATAATGAGATGCAATCTTTAACTTTATGCACTTCACCAGGCATTCAATTAGAAATAGCAAATTTTTTTGGGGGTGGGGGAAGAATGCTAAGCTACTTAGACAGAAGGTAGTGAATCAAAAATTGCAAAACTTGAGCTTTCAAAAATAGCCTGAGTGACCTCTTCCAATACTCTGACCACTCCATCACAAGCAGGAGGCAACCCCTGTGAAGAGCGAATTCTGGCAAAGTTCTCTCTTCACAGATGATGCACAGCTTAAGCTATAATGAGTTTTTGGGTTACAAATGCTGAACGCATTAATATTCCTTGATGATAATTATCACAGTATAAGCACCTTTCCCAATGTGAGTAGCATAAAGCAACTGAAGCAGCATTTTTACTACATTTGAAACAAGCTGGAAAATGGGATTTTCTACTCTTGTAACCTGAGGTCAAGATACATCAAGCTATGCATATTAAGTATGTCTACCCTATATAACTATATAGGCCTTCCCATATATTCACACACATGCATGCAATTAACAACCTAATTTTTTGAATACTTAAACAAATATGCCATGCATATGAACATGATTTCCCAAGAAAAATCCAACATTTTAAAGCAGACCCAAATAATTTTCAAACAGGCTACACTGATATTTCTTCCAAAGTGAGTGATTTTTTTATGATATTAATAATAATAATAAAAAAACCCCAATGGCTGATACAAATTGAAAATTGGGAAAAAATATTTATATTCATCCAAAGAGAAAATAGTTGCAGAAGAATACAGCTTTTCACCTTCAGGAGTTAAACTATGTGCCACACTAAATATTTCTCATACCCACCACTACTAGCCTTTATTTTTTATAGGAACATGTGAAAATACAGTTCTTCGGTGGGCCCAAATACTGGCATAATGCTCACAGGCTGAGTAATGAATGGGAGGACTGGAGTATCCCAAGGAAACAGAGGAGCAGGAGCCTCAATCCAGGCAGCTGAGCACCTGCAGAGCTGTCCCTTACCTGTCAGTGCAAGCAGCAGAAGCGCTGTGCTGCCTCTGCATGGGGCAGGAACACATGCAGCCGGGCAGCAGCAGCAGCAAACACACTGATTTAACAGCCAGACAGGCTCACCCAACCTCTGTGGCTTCCCCTTCACATGGACAGGGGCAAATATCTGGGAGTTATCCCAAGAAAGAGATGAATACCAGTTGCAACACATGTGGAACACACATACCTTCCAGAGATAACAAGAGATACGCTGCCTTAAACAGTATGAATAGGCTTGGCTGCTCTTTAAGTGCAAGATGTTTAATTATTATACAAGTACTTACTGAGGATTAATTAGCATACAACAAGGATCTGAAACATGCAGACGTTTGTCAAAGAAGACAGGGTTTCTAATGATTTATTATTGTTTGATTAACAACATCATGCCACAGCTATGTTATTTAATATCTATTTTGCATACTACAGAACCTAAAAGTGCTACCTAGTGATGAACTATTACCCTCAGAAGAGGGCAACAACTTGATCTCTGCTTTTCTCTCACCCGCAACTCAGAAAATATTAATTGTTTAAAATTATGAACTGGTAAGGAGCCTTTAAAACACCACCCTGTGAGTCACTGGGTTTTTACTAAATGTTATAATGCTGTTTTAATACCATGCAAATAAACTTAGTGCAGCTTTCTTCTGACAAAATGGGAGTCAGTTTGAATTCCTAATCTGAAAAATGGGAATAAATTCTGATGTTCTGCTGGTGTGAAATCTGCTGAATGTATTTATGCCATGTTGTCCTGCACTTCCTTTAGGAAATATGCCATGTTACAACCATTTCAAGAACTAAAGCATAATTTTTACTTATGTGCTGTAAAATGCCTCAAAATCCCATTTGAATAAGTGGCAAGGTTTTTGAGGGAAGTTTGCTAAATATTTAACAGCACTATTGGCTTATTAAATACTGTAATGTGAAAACCATGAAAGGATGATATAAAGCACATGACATTTTTTTTTCACTTAACATTGGTGCTCACTTTGAACACTGTACAAGCCCATTCATCAGAAGAACTGAAGCATTCTAAGAAGTACTCCTTCTTATCAGATAAATGTAGCAATGGCATCTTGCTATTATACAAATGATTAAATCCCTCCTTGGTTAATTGCGTAAGATCTGTTCCTCTGCAGTTAAATCCCCTCTCCATCCTTCCCACTTAAAACATCTGAAAAGATCACATCTGAAAATTAAAAGTGATGCAGTGAAATTGGGATGGCACAAGATATATTGCTTATATGAAAGGCAAAGCTAAGGGAAAAAAGAGTCAGGTAGAGAACATGCAGCTTTGGTTTATCATACACAGAAACTGCATGGCTGACCATTTGATAGGTGGAAAATTGAATTAGTTTCTCTGAGTATCACAATGCATTTGATAATTACATAATACAGTGACCGTCGTGTTAAAAAAAGAGATGTAAGACTGAAAATGCTCTATAAAAATAAACATTTCCATTAAAACAGAATCAAAATAACTTGGGTTCACAACAACAGATGTATTTCAGCAGGAATCACTGAAAAAAGATTTAAATCCACAATGAAATATATTAATATAAACTAACAAGGAAAAAATCTCTTGGCATAGAATTGCCTGCAGAGTATGCATTTATTCTATAAACACTGTAACAATGATTATCTGTCCTTCCAGCTCTCAGTGGAGACTCCTGCTTTTGAAAATGTCTTGTGGTGACTTACTAAATTCAGGCTATTTCAATTAGTATTACTGCACATTAAAAATTAATTGTATTATAGAGTGGATTAAGGTTTAAATTTCAGTTCTACTGTGTGTGTGCTAGAAATGACAGCTAAAAATCAATGCTCTCTGGCCCATAATCGGAAGTTTGTACTACCAAATAGTGTAGAACTGGCGTCAGTTTTAAAAGAATTGATAGTTCAATTCAAGGTGTGTCAGCTCTAATTCCTGATTTAAATGGGAATGCTACCCAGCTACACTATTAAGCTAAAGAAGAAACTGAAAAAAACAAAAAGCTGCCTTGCAATGAAAAGAAATGGGCTATCTTCATAAGGATGGAAAAAATCCAAATTACAGCTCAAAATTCGTGTTTGGTATCACTGAGGGAAAAAAGATGTTTTAATGGGATGATGACTTCATTACAGAAGACACATATTTTTTACCACATTTAGAACATGTTGTTAAAATACCACCCGGAAAGGCAATTTAGGCTCCAATCTTACAAACACTTGAGAACATATACAGCCTTATGCCTGTGTAAAAGGAAGCTTGTGACATTTATTCATGTGAATAAAATCATATGCATATTCGCACAGTTTCAGGATCAGACTTTTTCACTGCAATTACAGACGTGCCATGCAAGCCCATTTAAAACTTTTCCTGAGTGTAACAGGCATAGATACAGGTACTGAAGGGAGCTTGTGGACCTTGTGAAACTCATGCTTTGGGACACCTTTTTTTTGGTCAAACAGTCCTGGCAAGGACAGCACCAAAGATTGCAGACAGTAGAGCCACAGACCAACACACCTGGGGGCCCCGATACTGTGCAAGCCATGCAAAGAGCTGTAGATTCTACATCCACCCCTTAGCAGAGCACCAGTAGGGAATGTTGAATCCCCAAGCTGCAGTGGCAGGGGTGAGACGAACCTTGCTATCCAATGCATCAAGTGATCAGGCAATGAGGGCATATGGGAGCGGACAGGAGTTCTTTGTACCACCAGTAAGTGTGTCAGCTGCAGTCTCCTGAGCTGCCCTGTTGCTGTAGAACACAGGACAACTTCTTCACCTCCACACATATAAAATAAATGATTATCCTACACTTTATCATCTGACAAATCAGTTAAAACTTGCTTTCAGGGATGAAGGCTCCTTCTTGTACAACTAAGGCAGAAATCTGCACTCTAACCTTGCTGAAACCACTGTTAAGACATTGTAACTGTAGGCTGGAAAGATTTTTTTAAAAGAAAGTGTCTTTATTAAAATATTTGTATCTTCACAATAATAATATTTCTTTTTACTTGGGTGAAATGAATTTTGCAGCGGGTTACTCATGATCATGGCACTGGATGATAAACAGACACCACTGCTGTAATTCTTTCTTTTGAATGTGCACACAGTGCCAAAAGGAAAGGAAACAGCTCAAGCAAAATCATTCTTACACTCTTCTGTACTGTAAAATGTATGGGGAATAGCAGGAAGCTAAAAGCATGTTCCACTTGTTATAAATCTAGTATTGCTCCTGTCTGAAAATGGTTAGCAAGAAATGTCTGTCACTTCTATCAGCAGCAAACTAATTTTTTTAAGAGCAAAACATGAAGAACACTGCAAGTCATGTGAACAGACCAAGCTGGAACCGCTAAAGTATTGCAAAGCCACACAGGATACTAGAGCCCGGAACTGAGCAGTCATTGGTGGGTACCTAAGAGACAAATTGATGTCCAAAATGTTTTTAAAGATCCCCTGTGCTACATGGATGTCCAACAGCAAGTTTGGTATCAAGAGAGTAAAGAAGATGGGTTGTAATAACAACAATAAAGAAATAATCTGGTGCAAATAGACCCCAAGGTGTAGTAGTCATCCCCGTGCAACAATCACCCTTCACTGCAATTTAGTGATGTTGCTTCATTATAATACAGCATACAAAGGGGGCAATATTAAGGCACACTATTTAAAGCTACGAGATCTGTGGTGCCAGCTATAGCTGGTACTGAATCACAACTATAGATTAAAAAAAAAGTCATTTCAGCAGAGAATACAGAAAAATTAAAACTCTCCTGAAGGTGCACAAGTGTGTCATTTTTACAAGACTTAGCTGAACGCCACAATAAGAGATTGACGCTAAAGACTGACAATACGTTTTATAGTGTGAACCCTCAAACTCGTTACAAAAGCACAGCTATAACTGGTTGCAAATTAAAGACAGCCAAAAAAGACAAAGAAATTCAACTGGTTTAGGTAAGGGAGAAAAGAAATATTTTTCCATGATAAGAGAATATATAGGAATTGAGAAAGAGATTTGTGCAGGGTACAGGACCTGCAGAGTAGATAGACTTTGAAGCAACTTTCAGAATTGCAGTGACAAAGGAAAAATTCTGAAGAGGAGTAAGACAGTGTTACTGACTCATGGAAGCCATCACTATTTCTGTGGATTCTCTTCCTGTTAACTGGTTCTGACTGGGGAAGAAATGAAGGACAATTTCTGTTGTGTGAAGCAGGTGATGTCAAGAATAGATATGAGCTGGACAGCATATGTGCGGAGTGATGATACAGTAAAAGAGGAGGGACAATTTTTTTTTAAATTGCATTCTGAAATGGATAGGAAATATGAACCAAATTTGGGAGCTCTAAGGCAAGCAGCAGAATTCCCCATTAGCCAAGAGATAATAAAAAACGCAAATGATTTAATAGCTTTCTATTTACAGCATTACAGTACTTTTCATTCTGAATATACATTAACTAATTTGTCTTGAAAAAATCTCTGCGGCTAAGTACTGTCTCCATCTCACATTTTAATGACATGTTCTAGGCTAGCAAAGAAGTCACTGGGAATGCTGGAACCACCACAAACTTGCACCCATTCCGACTCCTGTTTCAACAGTCTGAAATGAAAATTGTCTTTGTATGCTGTCAAGAAAATACGTGAAAACAGGACTTGGAAAAAAAAAGGAATTCCCCTCCAAACAAGAAAGGAGAATGCCATAAAGCAGAAGGAGAGAGAGGGACCATGTAATGCTATGGAGAAGTTAACTGCATTTGTGGGACATAATGGCATAGGAGAATTTAGAGTCAAAGAGCCTTCCAAATCTGCTTTTTAAGGGGATGAATGGGAAGGATACATTTAAGAAAAAAAAGGCAGCTGAACTGTGTTGAGAGTGCTTCTCTTGTCAGAGAAGAAACCTTCTCCTACTGAAGCTTTAGCTTGAAGGAGACAAAGAAAATTACCAGCCCACAAAAAGACTGGCCTGGAGGACCCATCACACGGGTTGAAAGAGATGCACATGCAGCACAGAAGCGGCAGTTGATGTAAAATACGATAACCTAGGTGACATGTCATAGAAATTAGAGTCCTATTTTCTGTCACCTAATTTATTCCCATGCACCACCATGAAGGATTTTTCCTGGCGGTACAATTCCAGTCTGTACTGCTAGGCATACTCCATCTCCAGTGCAAATGCAGCAGCAGGTAAAAGTAGAGAATTTTTCCATTATTAAGAAGTATCCCTAAGATTAAGTTTTCCAGACTAGCTCTCTGCCCAAGCCTATTTATTTCATTTTTCACTTATTTCTTTTTATTTTTCTATTGTTTTCATTTTAGTCTTCTTTTTTTAAGCTCAGCTGTATTTTTATCAAAAGGTTTTAAGAATACCATCCCTGTTAAATCTGACTTGGAGAGTAACAGCACGCCAGGAGCAGGGCGGGTTAAAAGTTCAAATTTGGCAGGGAAATGTCACTCATCTGAAGAGATGAGTATTTAACTGCTCTGGTGAAAATTGGTTTTGATTTGATCATGTTATGACAGTTTGCAAATCACACTTTGCACTAAGTGATATTTGGGTTAGGCTTTCTAACCAAACTTTGAAGGAAACGGAAGGCTGCATTGCCTCTGAATGTCTAATCGAATGAGGTAGTAAACATCGACATCTCCCAAGCTGTTCAATAAATTACACAGTGCTCTGCAGGAGTCTCATCTGGGGGACTTGGGGGGTGGAGGATTTTTTTGCACAGTTATCTAATGTCTTGGCACTCACATAGGTGTGCAATGAAAAGCAATGAAGCCAGAAGCACAGTGGGTTCACTGTGGAGGTGCCTGTGAGAGGGTAGGGAAAAAGGGGGCCTAGCCAAACAGCTAGATATTAAGAATATGCTGCTGAGGTCCTGAACTTCAACACTCTAATACAATGCTGTGTGAGAAAATTTGAATTGTGTGTCTAGGCACTGTAAAAAGAAAGCCAAAACAGGATGTTACAGGCATATCCTTAACTCTGGCCACTGTACATGTGCTTTATGACTGCTTTTGATTATACAAATATACTATTCATTTTATCATTCAGTCTAATCTAAACATGAGGCTGGTACTTTTCATCATAAACACAGTGAATGAGGCAGTGTTTTGAACTAAGCTTTGTCCAATACACTGTGAATAGCATATTCTGTAAAGTCTCTTGGATGAGTACCATATATATCAGATTATATTCATGTAATAAAAATAATGTGTTGTGTAGCTTTGCACCTTTGAGCAGGTCTCCTTCACTCTGCACACTGCTTCATTTCCTCTGCGGCATTTCATAATGCCTTGAGTTGCACAACGTGTTCAAAGAGCAGCTTAATTAAGGAAAATTTACAAAAAGGAACACTTCTTCTTCCTTTCTTTCTATGTGTCGAAATTACCTCTATAGCCACATTAGTTTAAGGCCACATGACAGAATTACTCATTTCTGGTCCACTGATATATTGGTGCAATGGTTTTATTTGCATGTTTCACTAGGAGGGTATATAATAATTCCTTCACAGTCTAAAATCCTGAGATTGAATGTTAAGGGCCTGACAATTTTGTGCATGAAAAATTTTAATTTGGCAATATTTATGTTTCACATTTATAAATTAGAGGTTTTTAATTTTTGTATTTCACAGATGTGTATATCTGGTTTGCTGGTTGCTGAAGCACCTGTCTTACAAGCTGAAGGACATGATAGCTAGTTCAGCTTACATATATACACGCATACACCCATGTATAGAAGAGGGTGCATTCAACAGCAAAACAGCTTTTCTTTAAAGTAGGTATCACCATTTTACTTTACTGTTGATTTTCTACTGGCTCCACTTAAAGAAAGTAACTCTACATGTGAAAAAGGATGTGCAGAGTATCTTTTGACCGTAGGTGGTATATGAGGCATGCAAAAAGAAGGATTTTTACACAAATATAATTCTAAGCTCCCATAACGGCTGAATTGAAAGCAGTGCTTATGGAAAGTGAGGTGATATCTCAGCCATTGTGCTGAAGAGATTGAAGGAGTTACCCTCCTCAGTAAGGATCATTGAGAGTGTCACCGGTTAATTCCTGTTCTATGTTCCTCATTAGCATTACTCTCAAGTTTCTGGTTATCATATCCGAAATATTAAGACATAATAAATACGAAGGTGCAGATAATTGGATATTAACCAGAACATACTTGACTGGGCAGGAGGTAGGGCCTTGCTTAAACTAATCCTGAAATGTATTAATCACCAATTAATGAATGGGTTTCAAATTCATTTTCTATTATAGAACACCTCTGAGTATCTAAGCTTTTTCTAATAAAATGAGTTGGAATAACAGGATAGGAATAAGAAACAGTCCAATTTGAATTAATTCCCTATAGCTTGTTGTTAAGTTCATTGAAAACAATAATCATACAAGCAGTGACTCTCTGTATACAATATATATATACATATATATATACACACATACGTGGGGGGGGTGTGTGTATAATAGCACTTACAGGCTCTATATGTAGGTGCAAATAGGTCATACAGAAGCTAAATTCTGTAGGTCATACAGAAGCTAAATTCAGAACAGAGCTAGTTCACTGGAGAACTACTACAGAACTATCAGTACTTCTTTCTTCAGAGCAAATATAGCTCTTTAAGATGAGCAGCATAAGACCTGCATCAACTTTAGATGGATGTTGCGAATTAACGATTTTCAGCGTGGAGACAGATATACATATATATCAACTTCTGTAAAAAAAACCAACCAAAAAATCATTCCCTCTTTACAACCCAGAATAAAATGTGGTCCACACCAGTCCACTCTGTTGACCTGGTCTCTTGGTGGGTGGAAGAAGAGTGGTGGAAGGGCAGAGATTTTGAAATTCCATTAAGAAGCTTGGTGGGTAGAGGGAGGTGTGTGGAGAGGGTGAGAGAGAGTATTATTAAGCCCCAGCTTCAAAAAACTTTGGTGATTTTGCATTAAGCATGCATCCTTAACCAGCACTAGTAACTTTCTTGGCATGGCTGTACTTTTCTCAGCTAAGAGGCTAACTTGCTGCACACAGATAATCTCTAAGTAATGAAAGCTTTTGCTAACTTGGCGTATTTAAAATCCAGGAATAATGTAAAGAACAGGAAAAAAAAATGTATTTTTAATAAAAAACCCCCAAACATTCCTCCCCCCCCCCCCCCTCGTTCTTACATGTCCAGGATAATTTTAAAATTGATACTTTAGCATTTTTATTATTTGAAATGGGTGCTCACTACTGCAGTAGAAAAAAAAAAAAAATCAGGGATCCTTATTGTTACTAATGAAGAAAATGATAACAGACATGGTTGAAGCACTATTATTCCCCTTTCTCTCTTCTTGCTGTCCTCACTGTTATTTACATTGATGTGAATTGCAAGTAAACCAATACTATCCGTCTCTCTGTTTTTTCCTTAATTTGTTGACTTTAATTTTAGTAAGTCTTAAATAAGCGCTTACTGAAGATGAAGTAAGATATGCAAGCAAGTAGTCCTTTTATCAACAATTTTGCCACAGAAACACACAAACATTTCAATGGCTCTTCATTAGCAAACAAATCAACAAGTGATATTTTAATGCATGACTTTATTCCATCTCTGTGGGGACCGTAGTTGAGAGTGTGATGTACAGTACAGAGAAAGGAATCATCAGCCACAATGTCCCAGGGCTCTATCCATTGAGGACTTCTCAGCCTCTGCTTAAAGAGTGCATTTAATTGACTGATAGACAGTAGCTTCTTTGTTCACAGAAGACAGCGAAGTAATGGCAGCTTGAAAATCGTACCATCTACAGGATCTCCTGAGACTAGTAACAGGGGGATATGTGTCAGGAATAAATAAATAATCTAATTATTAAGCCACTTCCTGTCAAGTTAACTCCAATTTGTTGGCTTTTGAAGGCAACAAAACGAGGCATTTTTCCTCATTATGCTTCTCTTTTTATACCACTGGTAATCACAGGCGGATTAAAGGGTGCCTGATTGGTTTTTTTGTCAAGGAACTGAGAAGCAGCCAACAGTACAGAAAAACAGAGTTGGGGTTAGAGGAAATTTCATGCTTGTCTCCTTTCCAGCTCCCTAACAGCCCACACTGCTGCCCCATACAGTGCTGCCAGCTGTACAGCAAATGTGTGCCCCTCCAACGGCGGCCTACCAGGCCACAGGCTCCATCCTGAGAGCTGTGAGATACCTTGCAATCTTGGCAGGTAGCTACTGCTGTCATAGGCATAATTCTAAAGGTGACCTACGAAACCCCGTCAGCTCACCAAATGCAACAATATGAGCAGCTCAAGTTCGACACCCACTCTCCATATTGGCTTCTTTTGTTGCGCTTCCCGCGGTTACATCGCGGGGAGAAGCCTCGGGACAAGCTCCCCTAAAGAATCGGAGGCTTCCCTACTCAGAACAGAGGCAGTTTGGAAAAGCGATGGCGAGGCTGCCCTCGGTGCTGACAGCCAAACGCAGCCGAATGTGCGATGGCTCCTGAGAAAGCCTGCAATGCAAATGGTCAGCAAAGAACAAAAGGAACGCTGACACCCTGCCATTAATTCAGCCTGTGGTGCCTAAGTATTGACACGCACAGTGTATCACTGCCACGGCTCGGAGGAGAATCTTACAGCAGGTGGAGAGTAGGGAACAACTTTCATACTGCCTGGCACTGCCTTTCCATAGCGTCCAGTTCATCGAGTGCTATTCATGCCACAGGCACTTTTGCAGGAAATCTAAAGCTTCCATGTACTTTGCTTCATTTCCTTACAGGGTAAACTCCAGACTGAATTGTAGACATTTTTTAGATGCTCCTTTTAGTATTATTATTATTACTATTAGTATTACTACTAATATTATTTAATAATATGACAATTGCATTCTATTTTCTTAAAATTTTTGTGTCCAAAGTTCTTCCCTGCTTCCCTCCTTCCCCCCCCCAAAAACAAGATTCATGGATGTTTGCAGACTGTGTCCTGGCTGAACCATTTGTAATTTTAAAAGCCTGGAGAGCCTTTCCTGAAAGCTGTTTCAAAAAGCAAGGAGCTATTTCTGCTTCAAATGCCCGAAAGGAAGTGCCAGCTCCAAGCAGAGCAGCTTGGTGGGGAAAGCCAGCACCTGGGGACAGGGCGTGGCAGGGATGGGACACCCATAGCCCGAATAGGCGATGCACAGAACCTGCAGCCCAGTGAATCGTGCTGCTGGGGCGTATGTACAGCTGCCTTTGCCACTTCCGAATACATCCTGAATTTTTTGTTAAATTGCGCAGATAATTAAAGCCTCTTCATATTTACAGTCTGCTTCATTGGTACCATGAATTCTGTTTTCAGTTACTGTCTGCAAATTCCCTCCCCGCGCAATTTCATACTAAGCAATAACACTTCATTTTACATAAGTTTTATCTGATGTCCCCATACAGAGCTGCCAGCTGTACAGCAAATGTGCAGCTCTCAAACTGAGGCCTACTAGGCCACAGGCTCCATCCTGAGATCTGTAAGGCACCTTGCTGTCATTGGCAAGCGTTCCCTGCTATCGCCGCTACCATCGCTCCACACCACACACAACTTAAAATCATCTGATTATTAGAATTTGTGGTCCACACTCCATTTTATCCTTTATTTAATCTATCCCCAGATCACACATTTGTTTAAATGTTTTGGCTGGTTTACAAATCATGCAGCCATCTGCACAGTAGGTGTGACACCATTTTTTAGACAAAAGTTACATTACAAAACAACAAAGATAAAGTCATTGAAATGCTTTGATGTTTGTTACTCTGCCTGGTTTGCTTGGACCAACTCTAAGAAATAAATAGAATTATCTGTGTAAATCGATGAACATCTATGAAAAACAACACCCAGCAGAACGCAGAGCTTGCTCCATTACCTACGTTAATATCATGACAGCTGAGGAGAGATGACCTGGCCCACTTCTCATCTCTCCTGTACAGATGGCTATTAAAGAGAAAGTATCCCTTTTGTATGGTCCATGCAGAAACCCTTTATGGGCTTTTCAAATAAGCCAGCATTGCCCACAGGAGAGTAGCTTCCTGTTAGTATTAAACAGCCCAGATTTTGCCTATTTTGTAACCCAGCTCCTCATGAAATAAACCTACGTTTTCTCAGATTTAACTCCAAATGCTGATTTTCCTGGGTAGTTCAATTACATGTCCTCATTTTCCAGACAAGGTGACCAAGTTTCCTCTAACTTTTATACAACTTCTTGTCATCTCTGACTGTAAACAGGAGATTCCCAGGCATTCAAATGATTTCCTGATGCTAAGAGAATACGTTCACTCTCTTCACTACAAATTGACAATTTCCATTTTTTGCTACTCAAAAACTAGTGAAAAAAGATCGACAAAAGGAAGTCTCCACCTCCTTCCTCCTCTAGTGTGTAGATCCGTATCTTTGGATTCTTTTTCTCCAAATCTCAGCTAAAAGGGACTTTACTGTAGAGTGATTAAACCGATGTTCTGAAGATGTATTACTTGAGGTCAACATGGTGCAACAAGTATTAGTTGCTCAGTTCAGCTTTCTGCATAAGTGAAAGGAAAATCATGGGGTTTTAATGACCTTAGGCATTAGACAAATAACAGAATGTGTGAATGCCACATGCTATTACAACCAGACAAGAATTTTCTTGGGCTGATTTCCAGAAAGCTGATTGAGGTATTTCCTTTGTCTTGACATCAGTGATGTTGTCCACACGTACCATAATGTACACTGCACAAATGTGAGGCAAATAAGACGATTTATTTTTATAGGTTTATTATGCATGCAGTTAATACATGCATAATGCAAACATGCACATCCACACAACATATATACATATTATATCACTGTCACTGAAAAAATCAAAAATCATGAGTTGCACTAAAAGTGTGTCATGTGTGCACTAAAATCTTCTAATGATTACACACTACTTGGTATTTTAAAACACAGTTGTAAAATTTCTTTGCAGAGAAGTTAAACTGTTAGATCTCGTGTTCTATATACCCTTCTTTTTAAACACCAACTGTTTCAACATAGATTTGCTTACTTGGGATTTGATGAAGTATTTATTTACTGGTGTAAACTAGAATTCCTCTTGTCAAATGAAGGATTGCTTCATCCTGTTTTCCCCTTTGCTTTCTAACTTTAGTGCTCAGTACCTTTTTTTCCATTCCCTTCACTTCCTCCTCCTGCTCACACCTGCTACCCTGCTCAATGCAACATAACATCCTTCACTCAAAAACAAGTTCCCCACAACAGACTTCACAAAAAGGGTTTTATACATGATAGCGAAAAGGTTAAATAAAGAGAAGTCTGTTTACTTCTTAGAAATGACATATTTAGAAACTGTCAAAAGTAGGGTTTCAAAAAGGTACCAAATCCTTCTCCTTTGCTCCCCAGCTCTTCAGAGCGGTAGTGGTTATTGCTATGACACTGGGGTTTGCTTTCTTCATTGCAGAAGTAGCAGCAAACTACAAAGATTGTGGCTGTTTCCCCCTTTTATCATTCTCTTTGTCAGCCTGATCAGTCCTCAATGGTAAATGTGCTGCTCTGTTGTGCACAGCCAGCGGCTCGCAATTTGCTCACTATGTTTCATGAGACAGTTGTTTGTGGCTGTTTGGAACACATTTACCTCTTTGGGGATTTATGCGCTAGTTGCAATGCCAACCTCCATAGTGATAGAAATTTCTTTCTAACTAAAATAGATAATTAGAAGCTGGTAATTATTGGTCAAGAATTATCAGAGTGAAAAAAATTAAGCTCTTCATAAATAGTTCTTGGCAATGTCATCTCTTTACATTATCTCATGCCTAACAGCACTTTATTCAGAGCACTTGCAAATTTACACTACTGCTGTTGAGCCCCATAATTTTATATGGAGTAATTCCTTTCCTGAGCTCCCTCCATTCTGAGCCACGCCGTATGTGCATGTGTGCAAAATCCTAGGCAACTGCTACAGCAACTGTTTAGTCTATTTACACCGAACTGCATCAGATACTACAGATGTAAAGGAATCAGTTGAAAATGAAACAATGTTTAGCGTGTCTGCTTAAAATAACAGTGAAAATAATAGGAGGAGCAGCAAAGTGCATCAAACAGAACACAAACAATGGCAGACTCTTTTCCTACTCTCTCAGGTCCAATGCCAACAGTAAACTATGTGATTAAAACAAAGGAATGCAAGAAACAGACACCGCGTACACAGAAATAGAATTTTCTCAAAGAAAGCTGCTAAAAGTGCTATGTATTCCACCCAGATAAAAAGGCAGAAGAAAGAAGACAACTGAAGAAGCACCATTTATGCCAACACTTTCTAAACCCATATGAAACCTGGATTTATGTTTCCTCCTTTTCCACCCAAAAGCTGGAAATTTTTTCCCCCATAAATTTCAATACACGCACCAACAGACATGTCTTCATTTGGAGATCATCGCTACAGTTATCCAAACGAAAGTACATGCCTACATCTAGGTCCAAAATAATGCCAAAACACAGGGCCTATTTAAAAAACTCCACACTTTGTCTTGTTTTCTCTCTGCTAGCATCCCCTAGCCTAGCCTGACTCAGTGTGTAGTTTAAGCAAACACGAGCATTGCTTGATGAAGCACAGTGTCTGGAAACCTGTGGACAGATCTGGCAGTCAGAACTCAACCTTTAGCTCACTTAATGCAAGCAAGGGATTCCACTTCTATGCTTCTTTGTCCTCATCCATCCAATGGAAAAAGCTTACTGCCCCGTCTGGTCATGAAGATGTTGGGAAAACTTGATTAAAGGCTGCAGAACAGTTCTAAAATGGAAAGTTCTAGAAGTAGTAAATGTGTAGCTGCTAAAGGAAAGCTGCCCCTACGACATCTTTTTATTACATAACTTGTATAAGGTAAATTGCACTGTTGTCAAAGATACTTAAGGTTACACTTCACTGGGTCATCGGCAGATTTTATTTTCCATTAGGTGGCATAATCCCTCTTGTTGAATTGTTTGAAATGTATAACAAAATCTGTAAAAAGGCTGCATACTCTCCTAACAAAGAAGAGTAAGAGGCTTTTCAAATAGCCTCTAATCCCTCTTCCCCTGCTAAATGTCTAGTTGAGATTATATTTGATTAGACAAAAACACACACATACATACAACCTAAAAATACCTACCCTCAGTGGAGCTATTTTAGCCAACAAAGTAATTCCAGTTGCCTTATTTAAAAGTCTAAGTTTCACACTGGGGTTTTATAAGTATAGCTTTGCCTCAGTGACCTTCCATAATGCAACCTCTCTCTGTGGATGTTAGCAACATGAACTCAGTTTACATCCTGGGATCATGTTCAAGGGGAACAATAATTAGATGGGACACCATCAACTTTTCTAGGCTTTCAAACTGCATCATGATGGTGAGCAGCAACTGTTTCCCTCAGCTGGCTGAGCATCATCTCTGTATCTCTGTCAGTGGTTCCCATTCATTTCTGAGTGGAGTTTGGCAGGTGACTTTCCACTTTCACATTTGTCCCATGTCCCAGCTGCCTCCCCTTTTCTCTTTTCCCTGAATTATGATTGTGGAGTCCATCAGGTAAGAAGATACTACATCCACAAATAACCCCAACACAGATAATGGGAACATTTTACCATGAGAGGAAATAACAGTTCCTGACACTGTGCAATGATGTCTGTAAAGGCATTTATTGCCCCTACATCTGATCTAGGGATTATCACACTGTTTGACTTTTAACTCCCGCCTTGCCAGATTACCTTCCCCCTCTCTTGCATGTAAACTCCTTTCTTTCTCTGTGTCTTCCTGAAGGCTCCTTACTTTCCTTTTCCCAGAGAATCAAAGACACTACATACTGTTCTGCCAATCACCTACTAGGAAATCAGGGCGAGAAGACACGTTTTACCAGACACATGTAAAAAACGGAGAGACCAATGTCTTTAGGAAACCCCATTTTTTTCGTTTGTTTAATGTGCTGTGTCAACAAGTCAATATTCAGTGCTTCATCTAATGTATATCTAATATATTTAATATATTGATATGCACGTGGGTAACTACAGGTATATATTATATATATTCACACTAATGTGTTTGTGTGCATGTTTTCTGTATTATGTATAAATATTAAAAGATTACCTACAGATGTACATAAACTAAGGCTGGTTTAAAACAGCTTGATGTGGCCCCTTGAACCTTTCTCTCTAGACAGAATGCGGTCTTGGAAACAGGCCTGTGAACAATGATATAAATTAAAGGGGGGGGGAAGAGTGAAATTAGAAAGATTGCTAAGGAAAAATCCAATTAGTGGTGAGAAGACTAACAGAATTGGAGATCAGAAATTATTTTTCCTTGTGCTTAGATTCTGAGGTCACATTCAAAACTCTCCAGAACACTGATATTCCTTTCACTCCACCCCAACACAAAATCCCCTCGCATTTGCTTAATCGAGGCTCCATCATTAGGAGCTGCATTGTTAAGTCTGGCAGTGCAGATAAGAATCTTCCACTGAACACAGATTACCACACGCATGACCGGCAAATCTCCCTGCATGTTTTGCAAGCTCCTTTATTTCACTGGGAAGATTTTATACTAAGCACGTTTAAATCTGTGTCACTATGGTTATGTCATGAAGTAATATCATGCATGATTAGACAGAACACAGACAAAACAATTAAATATTTTTTTAAAAGATTCTGTTTCTCATTTAACCTCATCCAGCTTTTAGAAATTAAACATAGGCAGTTAATAGCTCCGTTTAAGAAAATACATCTTTGCAGATCTGCAGGCTGAAGCCAGCTAAATGGATTTGTCCTGCTTTACTGACTCTCTCCTCATTTTGCTCCTCCCATTCTGACTCTTTAATATAACTCATCCAGAAAATAGAGGGAAAAAATAAATCTGAGTATTTAATGAAATAAGTGAGCTCCTATTCTGAAAATGTGAGGCAGCTGGGAAGTGAGTAGCAAGCAAGCACGTCATCAATTCCAGCATCATCCCTTATAAGCAGTGTCCATATTCCCTGTCACATTTCAGCATCACTATATGCTACAATTAAGAACATTTCAAACACTGGATTCAAATAAAACAGCAGAAATAGTGAGTTCTGTTGTTAGTAGTACCCTACTTTTAAATTCCATTACTGACACAGATTGAATACTCTGAAGCAGTTCAAATTATCTCTTACCCAAAACCACAAGATATCAAAACTAAGGCTTAACCTAATAGGTAAATTCCTTGTCTCCTTTACAAAGCCAGTTTGTCATTTCCATTCATTCATTTTTATGAAAAATATATAAAGTGTTTATGCTCTAAATGTATAAGAACTTAAATAAAGTACCCACAGAAATGGGCCATTAAATTTTGGCAGGTAACTTTCTTTAACAGTGCAGCCAAATTGCTAAGTGTTCATGGAAGAAATCTGCATGTTACCTCGGAAGAAAAAAATAATTCCACCAAACTGGAAAGTGGAAAAATAAAGCAAATTCTCTTCTGTTGGACATGTAATTACTAGCTTCCATACCATATTGTTTGGTTTGTGCTTTGCAAGATTTTCTGCTATTTTAGCAAGAAAATCAGTGTAAGGGAAGCAGGAGTAAAAAATCAGTGGTATCCATTTCTGTTTTGAAAAGTGAAATTTGGAAAAGAGAGTAAAAAAAAACCAGGAGACAATCCTGGCAATGTTATCTTATTAGTGCGCAAATGATGTGCTTGATAAATTTAATTGGCTGATAGAACTCTTAGTGCTATTACTGAGTGGTTACCAAATTGAAAACATTATGGGTAAACCTAGGGGAATCAGCAAATAATAGGAAAATATGAATATCAAAGAAAAAACAGCTTTTGTTTTATTCCAATTTACAACTGTAACAGTCTTGTAAACATGAGGATTCAGGAATTCTAAAAGATGTTTTTTTAAATGCTTGTACCTTAAAGAGTGGATTCCATTACTGTATACTACAATTCTTACTTTTTCAAATAATTTATAGTATTTAATTGTATACAGATACACTCAGGATTTTTTTCCAAACTGCTCAAACATAACAAACAATACTATTTTATGGCCATTTGAATTATTTATGTTTTCTAATGACAAAAACTCACCAGTTTTGATTTTGGTACTGAGGTGCTTGAGAAGTACACAGTAGTGTCATTACCATAATAACTTCTGAAATTAAAACCTGTCTAAAACTCTACGGAAAGCTAACATCCAGTTCATTAACCATTCCTGTTAGTTTGTTTTCAATAATGCAAAAATGATTAGAAGTTTAATTTGCTAATCACCTGTGTTTTGACTGGCAGTGGATATATAATTCTCTGCAGAAGTCTAAACTAGCCCTTGCAGAAAATAAAACATGTTAATGTTTTATCAAGTCTAATAATATGAATAAAAAAATAAATCATGCCTAGGTTAATTGTTGATGGATCCACAATTAATTTCTCCTTAAGTCTGTTTAATTTTAGAGACAATGGTGATAATGAGTAAGAAAAATGGCTATTTGTCTTCAAGAAGTTTTAGTGCTTCACTTACCAATCATGTGGTTTGCAACATGAACTTGGATATCCCACTCATTGTAGAAAACCATCTGACATTTGATGCACTGGTAGGTCTTCTTCTAAAGAAACAAGGGTAGATAAAATTTACTGAAACACACAGTTGTAATAATTTCATTATAACACAAAATACCAGGTTCACAGTGGTCATTTAAAGCTGTCCAGCAGTGTTTTCATTAAGGCTTAATTATTAATATTAAAAACATAACACTCTGCAGGTTCTGTAGTACCTTTCATTTGAGTTTTCTGAAACTTAGTAGAGATTGCTGTCAGCTTCCTAACTCCATGGACAGATCAGTATTGCTAAAACATCAGTACTACACTCATGGAAGGCAAAATGTAATGAGTATATATGGGATGTAAGCCAAACAACACTGAAATCAACGTGCACACTTCATTTTACACCAATGGATTAGATCCACTACAGAACAAGGCAGAAGCCAGGACAAGAACACAGACATGAGAAATATGCTTCTCTCATTTTCAGTGGGGCTGCAGAATCTCCTCTGCACCACACATTTTAAATGGTCCATCAGGCTGCCATTTTTCAAGAAGGAAAACCTCCCAGCTAGTCTGGACAAACAGTTCTTGTATCAGGGCAGTTGCTTCCATAATATCTATTGGCAAGCCTGTACTAAAACTGGGAAGCCTGACTGGAAACTAGCCAGAGAGCATGCCTTCTGGCCACATTAGATTGGGCTTGACTTACTTAAAAATCATGGTGTATACAGCTCAAATTTCATTATAAACTAGGAAATTAATTACTCTGATCTATTCAGTGCACAGAACAAGTTTTTCATTTTTGTCTTGATGTCTTTCAAAAAAGATCTGCTCTTTCACTTTTCTACAAGGGATATAATTTGTCCAAGATATCTCAATATCCTAAAAATGTCACTGCTTTTTCTCTCATTATTTTTCTTGATCTGAATTGGCCAGAGAGTTGATACTGGAAAGCACTGTTTTAAAAGTGAAAACTAAGAGTGTATTCAAAGTAAGGTTTAGTTTTTCCTTCATAAGACTTAAATCTGCAGTTATCCAGGCATCTAATGAGACAAGTCAGATTAATAAAATTATTCAACTGCATAATTGTAGTATCAAGGACTCAAGTCCTAAGGTAACAGTCCTGAAGAGCTCAATTCTTGTTTTGAAGATGCAACAAAGTCAAGGTAAGCCTGAACTGCCACATCAAGGCAGTAACTCAAGAGACACAGATCTTTCTGTACAGCCACAGGCACCTTGCCTACATCAGCAAAAAGAAGAAAAAAACACAGAAAAACACATATTTTTTAAAGAATGTAAAGTCACAAGAAGCTGGCACAGATGTATTAAATTGTAGATTTCCTATATATTAGTTGTGGAAGAAGTAGGGTTCACTGGGTAACATGCATCAGAAATACAGCCTCTCTTGTATATATTTAACTTGTGAAGAGTTTTATGCAGCTGGTATTATCAATTATATTTTTTAAAAGGTGGTGGCTTTTTTTACCTAACTCCAAACAGTAATAAAGACTTGCCGGATTTTTTATCAGCATCTAAATTTAGATGCCCTGTCCCAGACAGATAAAGTGCCCATTTATTAAGTATCTTCCTATTTCAGGCCTGTAGGCAGGAATATAAAGACTTTTCAAACATACGTTGTTTTGCCTTACCAAGTTAAGAGAAAAATTAGTGACTAATCAAAGTCAACTCTGAAATTAAGTGTTCCTGTGGGCTCCTCTTTACACATCTCCCATTGCTTCGCATACACAGAGGCTATTTTAATTTTCTCGATGACAATAAAATGTGCTGCGTCTCTTCTCAGTGGAAACAATCATAAGCCTTTTTTGCTGTTTGTCGTTTAAATGAACCTTAGTTTTTCGAAATGTAACCAAGTTAAATCATTATGTAGACAACCAAAAATCAATGGGCACCCAGAAACCAGATCTGCTTTGACTTAGTGTTATTGCTATGGTTTGTAAAGCCAGCTGCTTTTAAAGATAAAATACTTTTTCTCTTTTTTTTTTGTTCTTGTGACAATACTGGTGACATTGGTAGAAAATCAGATTCAGGAAATAAGGATTTCCTATTATATCTTGGTAAATTTAACCTTACTGCACTACATCTAGGTCTATCAAAGACCTCTAAATAATGACAGTCACGATCAACGATTTATTATGCTAAGCTCTTTACAAGATGCTTTTTGATGCTGACATATAGAACAACAGTATTGCATAAATAACAATCACTCTCCCTTTTTTTAAAACATTGTTTCCCTTTAGAACTAGTTAGAAAATATTTCTTACTCCCTGATGACTGGCACTATGTATTGTTTATTAGCATACCCCTAGCATTATTCCTGATATGTGACTTTGTTGAAAAACAAAGAAACATAAATGTAATGGCTGGTCTTTTCTCTTGTTAGCACAGCAATGCAGAGTGCATGTCAAGAATTGTCAGCAAAATTATGAATGATGTACATAAAGACAACACATACAAAGGTTGGGGATTTTTTGAAGTCAAATGCTAAAAAGTAAAGTGATTTGACAACAACAAAAAATAATAATTTACTACCACTTACTAGCCTGTTCAAAATGATCTGACATATTTGCAGAATCACACACAGAGTTTTCCTTTTTATCATGAAGGGAAGATTGTTTTTGTGATTGCTGCTTGATCAAGCACTAGTTCTTTTTTGTTTTCAAACATATTCTAAAATGTTGACATCAACTTTTATTAGCTCAACACACACTCATCTCAAAGTGTCTAAACTTGTGCAGGGTTATTATTTTAAAAGCGTACTCAGTAAATTCCACTTACTCCTAGATTTTCAAAGTGATCAAACCCAGTCACTTTCACACGATGTTGAACAAAACCCACATACTTATTTCCATATGTTTCACATTCTAAGCAAGTCCTTGTTCGCTGCAAGTTACATATTAGTCTCACAAGCTTTGTCAGAACCATGGGACTCATAACTGCTCACAGGAGTTCCTGGGTCCTGATGTGCTTCATGGCTAGTCCCAATTCCCTGCTAGGGTGAGATCTGGGGGAAGACCCAGCCCCTCCTCACACTGTGTTCCCAAAAAGGGGAAAGTTGGAGGAATGAGACAGAAATGAACCCTGAGGTTTTGCAGCTCCATGCCCCTTGTCTGGATAGGAAGGAAAGAAGCCTTGCAGCACTTGTGTGATACACCACAGGAGGAAAACTGTATTGTGACTCAAGGAGGCATCTGAATTTCTCTCCAGTGTCTCCAGCCTTTGCAATGCAAGATAGCTCTAAACAGAAAGGAGCTCAGGGCAAGGCCATCCTTGCCTTGTCCAGCTGCAGCTGTTTGCAGCAGGGAACTCCTGCTGAGCTCCCTTGCCCCTCTGCCCAAACCACCAGCATGTGGAGGACTCAGCAGGACTGAGCAGGCACCCCAGGCCCTGCCGCCCCAACTCACAGCCCTGAGCATATCTGCTCCGCACAACAGTGAAGAGTGAACAGCTAAGGGCACTTACACCCTAACCTGCCACAACTGCTTTTCCCAAAGGACACCTGCCAGTCTCCTGCGGAGACAATATTGTCATTCTTCCCTACAAACACAGAAAAAAGCTGACACATATTTCCTGTAAGAGAGTAATTTCAAATCAGCAAGGGTGGGCCACAGAAAGCTCTTGCCAGTGCATTTCTGTATGGACTCAGACAGGACCAGTTTAGCAAATGGAGAAGGCGCAATGCATTCTAAACTGTGCCATCTTGCAAAAACTCCCAAAGATTTGTTCCAGAAGAGAAAGGCACATGGGATCAAGAAAGTAGTTTAACTTTTTCCTTTTATTTTTTTATTGTTAATATTATTATTAACATCAACTCATCTTTTAATAAAAACTCTCCAATAAACAAGCCCATAATCCTTCACTGAACCCCCTCTTGTCAAGAACCTAAGTGCCAATTTGTCTTCTACATGCTGAGTGTAAATCTGAGGCCCAAGTCATTCCTGGGGCCATTCAAAATCATTGTAGAAGAGTAACTGCTTGGATGAATGTCTCACAAGAGCATTGGGTGCCTGTTGCATTCTTGTTTTCATAACCAGCTGAAAGCCTTCTAGCATTCAAAGCTTCTCTGTGACTTCATTTAAAGAGCTTTGGATTGGGCATATGCATGTGTCTCCCTAACCTTTTGAATAATTAATGTCACCTAGACCTTTAATTATTGTCCCAATCCTCACTTACCACTTTGCAGTTTTCTGAATTTCTTTTCTATAAAGGTGCCCAGAGTGTCAATGTCATGTGAAACGAGACTTTGCTGCTTTTATAAATAGTCCAGGAAAATGAACTTTCAATTGGTACTTCAATTCTGTGCACAGTTTTATTTGCTCTGTTGTTATAAAGAAAGCAAAACAACTAATAGCCACACTACTAGAGGATTTACAGTTCCATTCAGAAATGCTTCAAAAGTATGCAGAAAATTCTTCTGTGTAGACTTTTGGGCCCTGTTATTGTCTGAGGTACTGATACATCCTTTTTTTTCTATTCCCTAGCCTCATTATATTACTTGAAAATGAACTGCATATGCTACTTATTGGCTCATGCTCCACCTCCTTGTCAAAATCATTCAGTATTTTATCACCTGCCTATTTTGTTCTGACATTTCCCCAGTTTTGTACTATCAGGGAATTTCATCACCTTACTACTTATTCTTTCTTCCAGACTACTGATATGCTGCATAAGTTCAACAAAACTGGTGCAAATAATGATTCTTAAGGCTTTCCATTATTTACACCCCTCCAAACCAACCTGCTTCAATTCACAAGACTCCTATGCTTTCCATACCCAAGACTGTGTTTCTTTTCTTTTTTAATCAAAGAAAGTATCTCTCCCTATGCCGTACTTATTCACCCAACAGATTAGTCTTTTGTGCTATACCGCTTCAAAAGCTTTGCTAAAATCCTGGTAAATCATGTTTATAGGCTTCTCTGTCAGCACTTGTGGCTACTCTCTCAAAATACTCTTTATTGAAAATTTTAAGCATGATCCTCCCTCTGTGAATCTTTGCCCTCTATCCTTCATTAAATCCAAACTTTCTCCTATCATGTCTTTGATCAGCCTTCCTCTTCTGTTCCTCACTGTTTAAATCAAGCTCACAAACCAGTAACTTCATGCGTAATCCTTATATTCCCTATTAAATGTTTGTTTAGTGGCCTTTTCCCAGGCTGTTGATACTTCTTCTTAAAGATCGCAAATTTATCTGCTTAATGTTTCCTTTTATCTCCAGCTCCTTTCACTGAGAATTTTGGAATGGATATTTTTGTAAGTCTTTTATTGTATATTATGCTCCATTATATTACCTCTAATCTGTACTTCATTCTTCTCCATGGGGAGGATATGCCACTTGCTCCACGATGAAGCATTTGTTTAACTGTACTGGTTTCCTTGATTACATATACCATTTGTGGATCTCTTGCACCCATGCCCCTTTTAACTGAATACTTATTCCCTACATGAAGGAACCAAAATATCACTCATAACTTCTAATGCGTGGTATCTACAGTCTTAGGCTTGCAGGTATCCCTCATTTGTTCTATTCTCCTTTCACACTTCTGTGCCCTATCAAAAATGGTTTTGATGTGTACGTGTTACCCCACCAATAACCTCCTGTTTACACCTAATTACATTATTTTCCCTTGTCACACTATTGAAGGGAGACTTTCAAGGCTTTTTCCCCTCAGTTTTAGCACAGACTAAGTGTATGGATCAATAACACAGCTGAGACAACCTGCTGTTGCCAAAAGAGTGATGCCACACCTCTCACATCCTCTAACTCCCTTCTCCCATACCAGTCATTCACTCACTTTCCGTCACATAACAGTGGAGTTAGGTCAACCTTTTAAACCAACAGAAGAGTAACCTGACAAGAGAAAGCAAACAGCGGCCAACAAATCATATGAAAAAAACCAAGCTGAAACATTTAAAGTTGCACACTAACTACAGCAATTTGCCAGTGCTAACTCTTAATGCTGCCAGCTGATTTTTGGACATCATTATTTTATTAAGCATTAGCAGTGTGCTTGGCCCTTCATGATACACAAGAGCAACCATGGTGCTAGCTTTGTCCATGTAGCCATTTTTCATCCGAGTTCACACTAATTTTGACAGTACCTTAATTGAGGATTTAGTTTCTATCTTCCTGGATGCTTATTTTGTCAACGTTAAGCTCTTAAAAAACTAAGCATATGTTAGCCAGTTTCAGCGCATTGTTAGCTATTTATCTTGCTTATGGGGCACTGTCATCTTGCTTTTTTGTTTTAATTGACTAATTGCCAACTCTTGTAATTGCTCACACAAACCCCTTTAATTAGTATTTCCTGTTTACTTTTAGAAACACGTTCATTGCGATTTTAGGAGGATTTTTCTGTTCTGTTTTTGTTTAGCCTGGCCTTAAATTATAACAGGGTCTGAGTGTACATGCCTAGAGAAAGAATACAATCAACTCCATAAGGTAAGAAAAATGAAAAATGGAAAGAAACATAATTTCTTCTCATTTCTTTGATTATGGTTACTTACTGCAAACACAAAATATATTGAGTCAGAAATACAAATGTTCATGTTAGCAGTTCTTCCCTCTCTATTCTGCTTGAATTCATGGTCTGCTATTCTGTTTTACCTTTTTTCTGGATTCTGTATTTAATCATGTCTGTCTTCAATGTCTCTTAGTTATAAACCTTTCCCTACCCTGGTTGATGAAGAGCATTAGCTTGCAATGTCTCACATCCCCACACCGAAAAAACCACATCTTACCACATTTAAAAACTGCATCTCTTCCCTTTGAGATCTCTAATCCTTTTACTCTCTCTAGGTCTTTCAAACTCAGTACTGAA
This sequence comes from Coloeus monedula, assembly GCF_965178545.1. NCBI lineage: Eukaryota > Metazoa > Chordata > Aves > Passeriformes > Corvidae > Coloeus > Coloeus monedula. The sequence continues at coordinate 112,627,855 of NC_138781.1, forward strand.
GTGAAATACCTGTCAGAAAAGTAACTCTAAAATCTGGCAGCACATGGTTGTATATTTATTTTCTCTCTCAATTACTTCATATCAGGCTTACATAGTTTAGGAATACAAATGGCTTAAAGTACCATGAATTTGATTTGGGATCTAAAAAGCAAATATGCTCCTTTCTGTCTTTCTGTCTGAGGGCCTGATCCTGGGAGAGGCTGAGTCTCTGACTAGTGCACGTGTATGTGTTGAACAGTGCTCAGGAATGTGGGACTTTGTTAGCAACTGACCTTTCTGTGAGCATCCCCACCCCTTTCTGTCTCCTTGCATTGCACTTAAAACCAAAGTTAACCCATCCAGAGGCATCCCAACACTCAGTATCTGTGTCAGAGCTGCTGTGTGGCTACAGACATTAAGGAGGAACTATGAACAATGCCACACCGATAATTCTGCAGATGACGTGGCATCAAAGCACAGGCAGTAGAGCTTGACTTGGCAGGTCTGAGACTCAAAAAGCCAATATTCTGAGTAAGCTGATATTTTTTCCTTTTTAAAGGTTTTTTTTTTTTTTTGCTTTGTTTTAAAAAAAAGGCATACTGAGACAGACTGTCATTCAATAAAGCCACTACTTTCTTCACCAACAATCAGCAACAGATGTAGCCCAATAAAATTAATAGTTTGCAAGTATGCACAAGAGAATACTCTTGTCTCTTTTCTCCATCACAGATTTTGTAAAAGCTCTCTGGATTTTAACAGAAAGGCAAAATCAGGAGCTTTTTATATACATTTTTTTTTAAAATTTAAACACTACAACTGTTTTTCTCCCACTCTATTGAGAATTAATGCTGATTAATTTCACTTTCCAAAGTGTAACTCAGGACACTCCCCCTGCCCTTAATTGTCCACTTTCAACTCAAACTGAATCCTGCACTATTACTTACCAAGATAATTTAATCCTACAGAATAGAACTTGTGCTCAAAAATATGCAACATTAATATTAATGTACAAACAGAAATATATTACTCATACATAATATATAAGAAATTAATTTTCATTGAAGTATCAGGAGAAGGAGTAAACCCCTTAGATCCTTCTCATGCAATTAGCTCTGCACTTGGGGAAGTCAATGGGACTTCACAAACGAAGGCTTCACACGATAACACAGGCAAGATTGGGGTTTTACAAAGGCACTACAAAATATGCCATGAACAGAGTCCTACAATCATACTGCTGTGATTTTAGTACTACCCTCTATGGATACACTTAGGCCACATCAACATTAACAAATATACTTGTAGCATCTGAGCTGGCACACAGCTGCTGACATTGCAATGATGCTTGACTGTGTGCCCAGTTGAAAAACCTCTGCTGAGGCAGTGCAGCTGCCCAAGGAAGTGGTGTACCAGCAAAACAAGCACTCTGCTGAGCCACTCTTCAACACTATCCACAATGATTTGTGTCTAACTGGGTTTTTTCCTGTGAAGACATATTTGCTCTCCTCAAAGGGAATTAAGGGAACTTCACAGAATTGCCTCTGTCCTATTTCATAATCTTTTACTTTCACATTAATTCTTAAAATACCAGCAGTTCCTCTTAGGTACATCCTGTAATAAGTTAACATCTTTTTACATGGAGTCTACCATTTCCTTATCTGAAAAAAAAGATTGCAGAATTTGTTTCAGAAGCAGAATGTCATACTTCTAGGTTTGAAGGACTTCAACCACTCAACCATCATCATACAAACCAGCTGAGAAGCAGAGAGCATAAGAGAAATGAGGAACTATGGTTAAGACTGATAGCTCAGGAAAATCACCAGGTGATCCAGACATTCCCTGCCTAGGCCTGTGAGAGAAGCACCAAGCAGCAGAACATGATCAGTTGCAAGTTGGCCACTGTCAGTGATGGTTGCAAGGATTTGTAAGCAGACAGCCATGTTCCTATAGGTTGGTCCTAAACCTATTCCAGCCATCAGAGCACAAACCAAGAGGGCTGTTGTAGCAGTGGCAAAGCCAAACCAGAAGGAAATCTGAAAGCTTGAAGTCTCAGATCTTTCTTTGTTGGTGAACCCCCTGTTTCCTACTGGAAAATGTAGAGAGGAAGAGGTGGCTTTTCAGATATGAAAAGCCATTAGGTGTACCTTTTTAGATAGACTGCTGTAAAATATCTGAATAATAAGCAAAAACCAGAGGAAATGTATCCCAACACAGGACACCAAAACTGTGGACATATGATCAAAGGGGATAAATAGCTCCCTTCTCTCCTACCTCCCACCTTGTTTTTGAGTACACAAGGAGCAAGTAACTTTGAAATGGCTGCATTTCTAAGTGGTTGTATTTCTAAGACACTCTTCAAAGGCATTTCACAGGCACTAAAAATGATTCCTAGAAGCGCACATTATTATTGGTAGGACTGTACTGAGATGCTCAATATCAAGGAAGGCCCTGCCCTTTTATTCACTGACTTATGGAGCCATATACCAGCAACAAAGGTTTAGCCACCAAGGAAGAACAGGGTAACATCAACATACATCTGCTAGATGGGCCCAAAGGATGGGTAGAAACCACAGAAGAATAAAATGCATGAGGTTGATCTCTGGGGATCCTCTGGTCCAGTCCTTTTCCAGAAGGGTCACCTAGAGCCAGACCATGTCCAGATGACTTGTAAGTATCTCAAAGGATACACAACCTGTCTGGGTAACCTGTGCCAGGGCTTGGTTGCCCTCGCAGTGTTTCCTGATGTTCAGAGGGAACCTCCTGTGTGTCCATTTGAGCCCTCTGCTTCTTGTCCTAGAATGTCACACAGTGCGGGTGGATGCTAGCAGGAGACACATCTCTGCTGGCATACCCAGCAAAATACCCTGTATAAAATAGTACAGGTCATATTTATCCAATAATTTGTTATACAATGCAGGAAAGGATATAAATGAAAGATGGAGATGGCTTTGGCAGGAGAAAAAGGTACCTCACAGTTTTGAACCACCATAAGATCAACTACGTGCTATCACAGAGCTACGGCAGGTCAAAGAAGAGTATCCTTTAACAAGACACTACATGTCAGGTGGTTTGTTTATGTTCATTTTGTACAACTTCGTGAAACAAGCAGTACTAGGGCTACATACCCATCTTAAATTAACTGTTAGCTCATTTTATTTCCCTCATGACAGAGTAACAAATCTGGGTGTTACGTTTGTTGTATGAGACAAAGTAATACACACATCATATATAACAACTTTATTGAGTAGTGGTGAAAAACAGTTCTCATGTACAGTCACTTAAGAAGCTGGCCTGTGAGTATCACAAAGAACAGATCATAGTTTCCTCCTATAACTTAATTTCTTGTGTTTGCTTGACTTTTGCAAAAGAAACAGGTATAAACTTCAGCTACAGCCATCTTCCTGGTTCGGATCTCTTAAAGGCCTCTTTCCTATGTGGATTCTATCACCTGCTGGATCACCTCTCTTCCCAAACGTTGTAACAACTTCATAGGATTTGAGATTACTATTAGTCTATTAAATTTTTCTTGAAATTGGCCAAGAGTAGTCCAAAAATAAGAGGTGGAAGTGAGAGAATCCTCTAGAGGTATGCAAACCAGCAGACAAATAGAGGTATGCCATGATTTTCTGTGTCTTGTTCCTAAAGATGATCAGGCTAGAAAAATGTGTGAAATCTCTTAATTTCTACCCAATTCTGAGGTCAGAATACAAATACTCATCACTACTGTGATATTCCTCTGTAGCTGTGCAGAAATTGTGGTGTGCTACACCAGTCAGCTGGCCAGCAGGTACGAGTACAGTAAAAGCCCCAAGAGGATAGCGGGCTGCACAGCTGAGCTGTAGAGTATACATCTCATGGATGTTTTGTCTTATAAAGCTTTGCTGAATCTGTATTTGCCCTCTCTAGAGATCCTTAAGGACTTCATCCACATTCCTGTGTCCCTCTCCAGTTCTTCTGCATTTCTTCAAGCAGGCATTCCACCCCCCAACCCCGGTACGTTTTACGGAAACCTTGGTTTAGTGCTCTTGAAAATTTTGGAGGACATGTTATCCTTTCATCCTCTCATGCAAAGTTTTCCACAGGTGTGAAGAAGATGCCTCTCCAAATTCCCCAGCTGAAGCCTCTGACAAATAACAAGACAGACAAACAGCATTAGATTTTAATGATCAGTGGACAGGAAACTAAGAAAACTCACTACAATTATCCCCCTTGCTTCTGTTCAGCAGCTCCCAGCCAACATATGGCCTTCCTTTCACAGACTGAACTCATGGTGAGGTTGGAAGTTTGAAGCTTAACTTTGGTAGGATTTACAGCAACAGGATAACAATAATACTATCCTTGTAAAATTCAAAGAGGACTCTGATAGCTCACTACCAAAAGTGTTAAGGCAAAGAGAAGAGAAATGCTTAAGCTGGATCTTATCAGCCACTTCACGGTAGTGGCACTACCAGAAATTAAAGCATAGTGTGAAGTAGAGGTGGCCTACTGGCAAAAACCCCAGGCTAGCCCATCCTAAGAATATATATGGTCACACTTTAAATAATACTTTCTTGAAAGGAATGTTAAAATGATGCCAGAAGACAAAAATGGTATTTTTAGTGAGCTCATTTTGAAACTCCAGAAGCAGAAAATATGTTTGTCACAGATTAGTTCCACAAACTATTTCAAAGCCAAATCTTCGTGCCAGCAACAAACCTTCTTTACCTTTTTCTATCCTTGGATCCAAAATACGGCATGAAAATCACTTGTTCTGGGCCTGGATTCACTGACAGGAAACCCAAGGCACTACTTATGTTTACATTACAAGTTTATGTGCTTATTCATAAAAATCCTGTAGTCAGAATGATCAGCTTGGATTGCTGATGAGGAGGATTATTTTAATTTCTTTATGTATTTCAATTAAATGCATGAATATTGATTTCAGTGCATTTTTTCAGTTAAAAGCACTGTGATTTATATTGCTAAAATGCTATTGCTTGCCCTGCCAAAAGCATGCATCTGGGAACATTTCTGGGTTGCTTACAGTCTTTTCTCTCTTCTTTCCGCCTCTGACTGCCAGTGCATGCTGTTGAAATAAACCAGCTACTTCAAAAGGCAGTTCCCGTTTTCTGTCTTTGTGGGTCTGGCAGTGTTTTGAGAAGTGGGGGGAAGAATAGTAAGAGAATAAAGGTAGATTCAGGGCCCATGAATAAATAAAGAGAAAAAAAATATAATGATAGAAGAGTACACCTACCTGAGCTCCATTCTTTCTCCCAGGGTGATACTATTTCTGGATTCATCTGAGGTCGGAGAAGTTGAGTTTCAAGGAGCCAACAGCTCTCCACAGCATCTGAATTTTGTGACCCCATCTCTGCAAGCTCATTGTCAGCCTGCACTTTCACAGCTCCTTCTAGAACAGTGTTGTGATGTACCCGGTGTCCCTTGCTGTGACATGCCCACTCTGGCAAACAGCTCTGCACAACCACGACGGGACAGAAGAGCAGTCCCAGATTCACTTATTCTGCTCTCCAGCTGGTGTGACAGTTGCAAGCTCTCTCCTTTGTCCAGCATTTTTGATACTCTCTGCTATAGTGAGTATCTGCAAGTATTTTGGCACACCTAAATAAGCATCTTCACTCCTGAAATAATTTGGCCGTGTACTCACACTGCTCCTCCTCTCCTCAGGACCAGAAAACCCAGAGCACTTTTGTACTATTAATGAAGTACTGTCTGCACTGCCACAGGTAATACAGTATTCACATGAGCTTCACATTCATGGAACAAAGTGAGAAGCAATTACGCTTCTACTCTGAAAGTTGCCAACAGGACCTCAAACTGAGCACAATTGCACATGTGGATACACTGGCATAATTCAGGTTTTACCATTAAACTGTGGCTGGAGTCCATTCTCTCCTCCCCTGCCAGCTAAGAAATGGACAATATAACTTATTGCACCGTTCTGCAAGTACAGAATTCTTGAAGTTTAAGAAGTGAAGGCACACTTTCTGCTGAGTCAAGAGTTCTCTCATTAGGTGCATGACAGCATATTAAGGAAGAACAAGAGTCAAGGCCACACAGTTTTTCTTGAACAGAATTCCATCTTCCAAGTGCTTTACAAAAAGTGTATTGTAAGTAAGCATGGCAACACACTATTCAGGAAATATCTAACTTATATTCTGAATAAGGAAAATGAAGCAGAGATGTTCAAGCAGATTTGGCCAAGTCAGCAAAAGAAATGAGTAACAGAAAAAGGTCTAGTTCCCAATTCACCAGCATCCCCCCCTTGTTCTCTGCTTTTAGACAATAACTATCACTAAGGTTATCACCTTAGCCTAAAAGTGTGCTTGCAGTGTGATTCACAATCTTTACAAGAAATCCACAACCAGCTGAATCCAGCACCTCATTAAAGCCCAAAGATTAACTTGCAGATTTACACATTTTAGAGCTCTTTCAAAAGCTAGATATCCACAATCTGCCTGTTTAAGTCTGCGTGGTAACTTAGGGGTACTAGACTCAGCAGTGTGATGGGCTTAACGAGTTCCGATCTGCTCCTTGAGTTGTTGTAACCAGTGATGAGCATTGCTCATCATTTCCCACCCCAACCAGAAGGTAACTTTCAGTGGAGATGATTCAAGTCAACATTTTTCACTCAGCAAGTGGGGTGAGCTCAGCAGGTGACAGCTCAGCTGATGACATTATACCATGGTAAGGTAATTGCACCCTATCACATTACTGGGTACAGAGTAAAAAGGGAAGTTTTCTAGTTCAACCTTGAGAATACTCGGCAAAGGAGCTAGAAGTGACACTTTCAGTGTTATCTTTTATCCTAAAAAGGTATTTTCAAATATTCTTATCATTGAAATCTATTACTGAGTAAAAAGGGGTATTCAGCAATATTAATGGTCTGACAACTCATCTCACATATGCAAGATACCTATTTTTCTTGCCTTAGGAATGAAATATTCTTTATATATAGGTTGAAATCTCAAACCATGCAACTCTCAATAATGCAAATGAAACTTTCATTCCTTTATCTTATTAATACTTTTTGTTGAAAATTTCCCCAAAAATTGCACGTTTAAGTTGCTGTCTTCGACATCCCATTCAGTTCAAGAAACATCCTTCCAGTGGAGTATCAATGCCAGTGACTAATAACAAATTTTAGAAATCCAGTTTGTTTTTACGGTTTGTGTTATATGCTTATGTTTTCACTTCCCTCAGTCTGGACATCCAATCTATAGTTTTAAACATCTGCACATTACCACTTTCAATTTTGATTCTCATTGCTACAATGCTTGCATCATTACAATTTGAAACCAGTAATAAATATCTGCTAGAAAAATAAATTCTCTTTCAGGATTTTACAAATGTGCATTTATGGTTTCCAGAACTACTAATGCTCCGTCAGGAATCTGATAGCTTTGCCTTCCCATGAGAAAAGAATCTGAAAGTCTACATTACTATGTGGACACTAGAACCACAGAGACTGAAAATTCAGTTTACATCCACAGAACGAGGGTGAGTGGCAAATGGTGATTTGAAGGATGCAAATGCTATGCACAAATCTGTAAAAAGCTTTTTCATCTTAAATATACTTTTATATACAAATCAAAAGGATTAAGAAGAAGTATGTGATGCCAATTAGAAGTACAACTAAGAACTCTGATTATACCCGATCTGAGTACAGGTAACTAATGACACTCAAGGCAACTGATCTTACATCACCACAAAGGACTCCCAAATCTCTTTATGTCTAGTTTACAAGCAAGAGAAAGACAAGTTGGTGACATCTTAGCATGGTGACTGACTTAACACATGATTCTGATTGTGCTTGAGGCAGCAGGAATTGGCTTCCAACATGACTGGGAAGAGGGATTTCATGTAGTCACTTGGTGCAAGATGACAGAAACAGAAACCAGAATGACTCTGAACCTATCAAACACACACAGCTGGTAATCCTGTGGTTCTGACTGAGCAGCAGTGGGATCACCAGTGGCCTGAAACACAGCTAATGAGAGCCACTCCTCTTCCTCTTCTTTAAAAAGAAGGTTTTCCTCAGACCTCACGTTCTCAGTCTAACAGCCTTCCATAAATTCCACACCACATCCCATTCCTCAGGTATCTCTTACCACCATTCAATGTGCAAACTGGAGATGAAGAAGTTATGAAAGCACAGGGCCTTTCCCTGGGAGGTGCATCCTGCCTGGTACTTCATCCTGAACTCTCAGCTCCAATTCTCTCTTCATGGCACTCCAGGTTCTGTGCTACCTCAGTGTCCTTCTCCCAGCCTATCTTCATCTATGTTCTCAGAAGCTCCATAAACACTTACCTCTTGGTCCACATATCCTTATTTATCCTCCCTCTTCCCTCTCTGCCTCCTTCCTGCCCTCCAGTTTGCACAACAGTGTTGGATGACATGCTGAGAGATACCTTTCCCAACAGATGGGCTCACAAACAGGGAGTGAGGAAGGTGATGGAAGAGCAGCAGCTCCCTAGCCACAGGGTATCCATACGCATTCGCAGCAACGGGTTGCACCATGCTCATATTATTATAGGCTAAAAGCTTTCTTGAAACAAAAGCTACTATTTCTTAAAATTTGTTTGAGCTGTGTTTTTAGGCTTCCTGAATTATAAGAGGTCATAATGCAAGATATCATGCCTAAAATATTACCTCTAAGTCATTCTAATGGTAACATTTCTGAAGACAAAACATATTCCCTTCCCTCAGTACCTGATCCCCCTACCTCCCCACATACAGGTGTCATTACTTGGTTACTGGTGACTGAGAAAGAAGATGACATCTTTCGAGAGTTTGATATTTACTTTTTAAGTTATGCTGCATGATGGAATTTCAATCATCAGGCACTAGGTGTTTCAGTGACATCAAAATGTTCTTCATCACGAATGGAAAGAAAAACAACAAGCAATTGCATCCAAAGGACTGATTTCCCAATTTACCTTAGGCTAGCATTGCACTTCTACTTAATCAAAACATGCTGTAAGAGGAGAAAATGAAAGTCTACAACACAATTAACAAAAATACCCTCAATTTGTTGCTCACAAATATTTTTTAAAAAATCAACCCCTTATGCCAGCATTTTGGCTCACTGTGTCTACTCCTCTGTCATTAATGTTCTCTGCCATAAGCACAACTCCTAGCTGGGGATTCCAATGCATATGGGAGCTAGGATAAGATTCCAGATCTCAGTTGTGCTGGCATGAAGATAGGACTCCTCAGTGATACAGAAGACAATATCCTAGGGAGACTGGAATTAGTCCTATTTCGCAAAATTCAATCCAAGATGTAAGGCATATCAAGAAGCAAGTAATTACTAGCTAGTGGCTGTGGATGGAAATGTAACATGGATCAGCCTAAGCATTTCATGACAAGTGACAAGACAGCTTGAAAAAAGGGGGATTTTTTCCAAAAGGATGGAAGGTGTCAAGAGCAAAGAAAAAAGGGTTACCTCTTCAGTTTGGGAGGGGCTGATTCTAGGCATTGGAGATACTTGTGGTGTTTTCAGCTGTGTACTGTTGCTGTCTGGAACAAGCTCTCTGTGGATTGACTGAATATGGTTTTGGAGTTCAGTTTCTGATTCAAACTTTACATTGCAACTAGAACAGCGAGTCTTCAGTCCCCCTGCCTTGCTTTTGTTCTCAATAGAACTCAAGTTCTCATTTTGGCCCATGCCTTGTCTGTTACTGCTTGAAGGGATGTTGACACTTGGACTACCACTTTTACTGAGATTAACACAGCTAGCACACAGACCATATGGCAGACCGTTGATGTCAAGTTTCACTAAATCCTGTTTCGAACGGAATTCCTTCAGGCAAGATGCACACTTGTACAGTTTCTGGAGATGCTGTGCACGCCCCGTGGACTGCACGGCAGAACCATTTCCAGTTTTCTGCATATGGAACGTGCCGTGGATTTTCAGTTCCAGCGTGGAGGTCACTGTCTGCATGCACACCACACAGCGGAACCCTGTCAAGGAGTTCCTCAGGTCAGGGTGCATTTGGCAATGCTCTAAAAATTCCTCCTCACTCTGGAGGGGCATCTTGCAAATCCTGCAGTTTCCAGTGTCCAGGCTCTTACTATGTGTGACCTTATGTTCAGTAAGAGTCAGAAGAGACGGAAACCGCTCGCCACAGATTGGGCACATATAGTGTTTCACTGGTCCCAAGTGTGTCTGCATGTGCTCTCGAAGCCCATTTTCAGAGAAGAATGTTCGAGAACACACATTACACTTGTAATTCCCTTTAATGAGTTCAGCCTTTTTCTTCACTATGGCGCTTTCTCCCGGTCGAATGTTGTGGTCTCGCAGCTGGTGATTCTGCAAGAGAGTCTCCATGGTGTAAGCTGCTCCGCAAATGTCACAGCCATACATAGGCTCAGATGTGTCCACATCTTCTTCACTGCCATCGTGGCTGTTATGGGACTCCTGGCTATTTGTCAACAAGGTCTGGAGTTCCACTTCCTCTTTCTGAACTTGCTCAGATGCCCCATTTGTTCCACAGTTTGGAGTTTTCGTTTCAAAAACACAATGTTTTTCCCTCAAGTGCTTTTCCAGCAAGATGATAGCATGGAAAGCTTTGCTGCAGAACTTGCAGTTGTACTTCTTGCTGTGCGTAGTGATGTGGCACTGCAGCTCCACCTCCGTACCAAAGGATTCACCACAGAAGATGCACTTGTGCACTTTGCCTTGGTTCTCTAGGTGGTTGTGTTTCACATGAAGCTGTAGGTCAGTCTCATTGCGGAAATCCCAGTTGCAAGATGTACATCTGTATACCTTCTTCTCATTGCTGTGCTTCACAGCCAAGTGCAGCTGAATGGAGACTTTGGAGTCAAAAACTTCTTGGCACAAGGTGCAGCGAAAGAACACGAATGTATGCATGTCCAGCAGGTGTTTCTGCAAGTCATCCACAGAAGTGAACTGCTTGTCACAGCTTTCACAGATGTAATAGGTTGAGGTGATCATGAAATGAATGGTAACATGCTTCAGCAGTGACTCCTGATTTGGAAATTCCTTGTTGCACTGAGGGCAGGTCAGTTTTGGCAGGACAGTGTCAAGATGTGTTTTCAAATGAGTCTGAAAACCATCCAAGGAAGTATACTTAGCACCACACTGATTACAAATATATTCCCCAGCAGGACGAGGAGGAGCACCTCCAACTGCCTGCATCATCTTTAAAGAGGTCTGCTCAATGGTTACAGGAGATAACGGACTCATGGCTCTGGACTTTTTCCCATTGTGAATGTAATTCAGCGCCAAAGGAATGTTCTTATGGTTCTCCTTGATATGTTTGTTCAGTTTAAGAACACTATTAAATATTGGAGAATTGGTACAGTAAGAACAAGAATACACTTCCACCACTGGATCTTTTGGGGTTCCAAGCACAGGAGAACCAAAACGGGAACTGCTAAGATCACAATGGACTTGTCTAATATGCTCTTCCAGAGAAGAATCTGTAAGAAATCCCATGTAGCAATGGGGGCAAAAGAATGCATTACTGTCCTTAGCAGCAGGATTGGCAAATCCATGAGAACATCGGATGTGTTCCTGAAGGGTGTTGAGGTCATTGAACACTTCAGAGCAGAAGTTGCACTGGTACACCATGGCAGGCATGGTAGAAACAATCAGTGCTGGGTCTGGAGCTTCATGGACTTGCTTAAGATGTTCATTCAGATTGTAGAGAGATGGCAATACCTCCAAACAATACTGACAGATATGGGCTTGCTCGGGTTTATCTAAATGCATAGTTTTCAGGTGTATCTGCAAAACTGCAAGGCTGGAAAACAACTGTTTGTTGCAGTAAATGCAGCTATAAGTAACTTTTGCCTGTTTACTTGAAGGTCCAGTGATATCTGGCACTTGCTGAGCTGCCCTTTTCCTTCCACGACCTTTTGGTATAGGAGGAGCCGTTTCCACCATTGTTGAGCTATCCACTGAGAGATTCGAATCTGGAGTAGTGCTAGAGACTGAGGTGTACCCCACAGTTACCAAAGATGGGCTGTTGCTGTGGTTGCATGACTCTGGCTGCTGGTGACTGTCCATGTGGCTGTACAGCTCCTCCACAGTATGAAAGTTCTCAGAGCAAATGCTGCATGAATTCTTCTTCTCACCATTATGAGCCTGCTCCATGTGATTTACTAGGGACGTTTCCTCTACAAAGAGTTCATGACAGTAAACACACTGAAGAGCAGATCGGTCTTCATTAGGGGAACACTCAGGGTGACATTCTGCAATGTGCTTCTGAAGATCTTCAGGAAAATCAAAGCCTTCTTCGCACTGACTGCATTTCTGAGTGTCCTTCATTTTCCAGTCCTCCATCCGGGAAGCGGACTGGGAGCCATCTTTGTTCCTCTCGTGAACCTGCATGTGTCCATGCAGTGAACTAGATGACAGGAACCCACGTCTACAAATGGCACACTTATATGGCTTGTTGGACGTATGAGTCTTTAAGTGAATTTTAAGATGATCGCTCCTTGAGAACGCTGCATCACACTCGCTGCAGTGATACTTCTTGTCTCCTGTATGAAGCTTTATGTGGCGGTCCCTGCTCCGTTTGTGTTTGAAGAGACGGCTGCAATACGTGCATTTGAAAGGGAGCTTGTCACTGTGACTTTGCTCGTGGTGCTTTAAGTAGCTGAGGCGGCTGAACGACTTGTCACAGAACTGGCACGGATAGGGCAACCCTGGGCCTCCTTCCTCTTCTCCAAAATCACAGCCTTCTCCATGGCTCGGGGATGTCTGGTCCTTGCTAGAAGGCGATGATGCTGGCCATGAGCAAGAGGGGTCATCCTCAACATCCACTCCCTCTGAAATGAGAAAGAAACAGGCCCACAAGCTTAATCCCAGCAGTCGAAAGGAGATAGGAAATGCATATGAATAACACAGGACTGCTACTCCCAAATAGCTAAAACATTAAACTCAGACTAGGATATTTCTTACACTGATATCCAACAGTTTCAAGACCACATTTATTTTTATCATACTGTAAAACATTAAAAGTTATTAAATAGTTCTGCGCCTATATTAACTTTTTATTGCTTTTTTATCATTCTTTCTCAGTTGCAGGATATGTATTATACATTGACAACTTTATTAAAATGCAGATTTTAATATATTTAATGTTTCTTTTGTATCCATTGTAAAATTATTTGCATATTATGTGAGCATCTGAAGAATCAGAGGAAAGGAGAAAATATTACAGGAATGCTTTAAAATTAATACACTCAACCCACATGCCTAATATTTAATGAAAAGATTCCCCCTGCTTTGCCAGGTTTGTGGTATTTTTTCCTTTGAAGTTGATTCTGAACACAGGAATCTTTTAAAGGCTATTTCTGAGAGAGACTTGGGTGTTATTCTAAACAATAATAGGAAAAATTACAGGGGAGGAACAGGATAACAATATAAAGAGTGATGTTTTCTCTAATACAGTACAACCAGATTTCTCCAATAATGATACAATTCAGTTACTGAAAGCTGGCAGCTGGATCATTAAATGTTCAAAACAAACTAACAAACCAACAGCCAGGATCAAGGAAAATGAGAAAGTGTCACAAGGGTCAGCCATGAACAGCTTTTTTTTTTTTAAGTTCAAGAGGTTGCCCACCATTTCTTCCTTTTTGCAAAGGCCTCGGCCAGCTGAACTTCCTCAGTACAGCAGAACCTGTACTGTGAGGCGATCACAGACAAAGCAACTTGTAAAAAACTGGAAACAGGAAAAATGATAAACATTTATGGTAAAAGCTGAAAGATTTATGAGTTACAAGGAAAAGACAAAACAGAAATGCTGGCCAGATAATAAACGGACTAGTTATCCATGGTATTACCTCATCTCTAAGCAGGGAAAGTTGTAAATATTTTTTTCAAGAGATGTGCTGTACAGTTTTTGCACTTTTTGTTTTAAATGTAGATAACTATACTGCAGTGATCATACTGATCTTAACCTAAAACGTCTTTAAAAATATTAAAAGAATATTTGAAAGATCACTCTACATCAAATAATTCTTCTATTCCTTTCCAGAGGCAATGCTTGAGGTTTTTTCCTTCTGTAAAACTGACTACTGTAGCACTACAGAAAAAGATACGATAAACCCCTTGAAAAATATCTTTCTAAAGGTATTCTTGCAAAGCACTAAGTTTCTTAATATCTTCAGCCTTCTCTCAAAAAATTTACTACAACAACACAAAAGTTAGAGCTGGCCTATATTATGCAAACAAATTCCAAGCCAGCTTACTTTAAGGTAAAGAGATTTTACTAGATTATCAACCTCTTGCTTATCCACAGGAAACAGATGAGGATTCATTCCTTTCCTGCATCTAGAAACTGATGACAACGCCATCTCACTATCAATGCCAGATGGCAACCATCTAACCCTGAGAAAACAACCAAACACCATTGCTGGATGCCTGCCCATTGACACAATGCTTTTCAGGATAAGTTGGAGACTGCATGGGTTTTTATCCTCTTGTTTATGTCTTGGAGAGGAGGGTTTCACAAATTAAACACACCTTTTGCGCACACACACACACAATATACATCTGTAATTGCCTACATACAAATCTGCCCTAATGGTATGTATTTCAATAATAGAATCAAACCCTGGCCTGAGTGCCATGTTTTTGAACCGAAAACAATGCTGTTTGTTTTTCAAAAAAAATGAAACATTAAAATCCTCCCTTCCAGCAAAAGCAATCTGCTGAAATGCTTCCCAATGTGCAAAGATCTTCATTGTCATACACACTAAAGAAAACCAGTCAGGTGAGTTTTAAAGATGGTACATTAATGACTGCAATATTCACAGGAGACTTTTAATGTAAATCTGTGTACTGCCCTTTCAAATTGCTGGGTTTGACTCTAAAACTGAAAATAATCAAAACAGTAGAAAAAGCATTTACAGAAAAATATGTTAATGTTTTCTCCACTTCTAAATTTTATATTAAATGCATCTTTCCAGCTAGGTCTTTTAAATGAGAAAACCTTTTGTTCTTTAAAAATCCAATATATTTCTGACATACACTCACTGATGGCAGATAAACAGGAATTTATGTCAAGCAACCGAGTGAAGAAAAATAGTCTGTGACTGCCTAGGCAACATATTTTGTAACCAAATTTAGTATTAAAATGTATATCCTATGGAGAAATGATATATTATTGTATAAATGTTTAGAGGAATATATAGTAAGTGTTATAAATAGTGTACCATCACTGACATAGCAGTAAATCACTTCCTTTTCGTGACCACTGCCTGCTTGGTTTTACCTATTATACAACTATTGCCCCCAGCTCATGGATCCCAGCAGGTTGTCGGGCTGGCAGCAGGGTCAGGATCAAGCGTGGAGTGTGACCATGGCATAAGCAATGGCAGCCCCTTTCCCCCACCCAATTCTGTATACTTGGAAGTCTCCTCAGCTTTTATACAAGGGTAAGGAAAGACAAGGGGGACGAATGTAACTACAGCACAGAGACAGTTCTTACTTTCCAGCCAGCAAATAGAAACGTGTGTCACTTTGCCGTTGTGTTTTTTAATCTGAGCCCATACTAATTCTACAGAGTAATTCTCTTTGTGCAAAAGAGAGAAGAGCAAGCCATTTACAAGTCAGACTTGCGTCCTTTTAACTTGAGAAGTGAAAATCTTTCCATCTCTCTACAGAAGAACCAGCTACAGAAGAACCAGCAAGGCAGGGGGAATTCCGCAAGGCGGAGGACAACAGGATTTTCCTGAGTACAAGCCTAACAATGTGGCCAGCACTCTTTCCCAACTACCCCCCACCCCCTGGCACAGCAGGGCAGGGGAGAGCCTCTATGGAAGGGGCACTGGTGGCTGGCCACATGTTCTGGAGGGAGGGACCCTGGGCTGCACTTAGACAAAGGGTTCCAAAGCCAAGCCCATCAGCTCTCAGTGACCCACAGAAAGGCTTTTGAAACCCTCCTTCTGCAACAAGGAAAATGTTTCACTGCAGTGACTTTTGCTGTGCAGACTCCAACCTGAACACTGGGAACATTGTGTATGATGGACTAATGTGCCAGTTGAGCTCAGGGGCTGTGTAGGAATGGATCTGGGGACAGCAACCAATAAGGAAACCTGGACTAAGGGTAACTACTGCTACAGTAGGACATGAGTGATGGCAACCCCTGTCTGGTCGTCTCCCCACCCCTCCCCACAAGGATGCTGCCCCATAAAATTAAGGTGCAACCACTAAGCGCATCTCCCTCAGAATGGCAGCAAAGTGTGACTTGCTGCTCCGCACTGAGGCTACTCCATGTGCACAGGTGCAGGGTAAGCAGACCTCCACCCTCAAAACTGGGGTGGAGGAACTGAACTGAAGGTCCTCGCAGCAAGCCAGGTGCTTGGGCTGCAGACTCCACTCCAGCTTTCCCAGCAGATCTCACCGCAGAGCCAGCTCTGCGCTGGGGGTAATGTTTGACCTGCTGTCGGGGCAAAGGGCTTCAAACCCCTTTTTGCCCATCACTCTCACAGAAAATACAGTTTGCTGCTACTTTGCACACAGCTGCCTGTATATAAATCTGCAGACACCTCACACTGAGCTATATGTCAACATTACAAATACTGATCTTTAAAGTTATAACAAGCTGTTTTAAAATACTCTGGACCAAATTCAGATGCACACATACAAGTTCCCAGGAGAGGCACACATCTATCTCAGGGCAGAATAGGGCTCCAGGTACTTGACAGAGTGTTTATGGAGTTTTAAAATATATTTTCTGTATCGACCTTTTTTTTTTCCTTCAGCACTCACTAAGTGCTACTTACTGTAAATGCCTTTTTTGTGTTATGGCAAGTATTCTGAGTTTCAATGTGATGCACTTAACATGTCCATGTAAATTTTTAATTTTTGGAACCAGTCACTTCACACTCACTGACTCTAAGAAAGCTCTAGCACTCACAACCAAAAAACTTTGCTGAAAATCTGCTACAAGGCCTAGAAGTCTATTTAAAGATGCAAATGTGTGTGAATAGTTAGTGCAGATGTTTTTCTACACCAACTGTACTTGCTGAGTTTCGCCATTTCCATAAAGCACATTAAAACAAGTGTGTGAACACTCTGAGATGAAAGTACCAAGCACTCCTGAGACTTCCAGTGGAAAGTAGAGCTGCCTGACTTTTCTCCAAGCAGACAGGAATGCCCATGATTCAGCAGCCTGAGTAAATAAAAGAGGTCCTTATTTCCTAATTTTGCTGGCTGGCCACACTGCAGCAGTCTCTGTGCCGCTGCCAAAGGGGATGCAAAACTGGAACTACACCCAGCAGCTGAAGGACTGTCTTTGTTAGCCAGCCAGGCGTTCCTGACCATCTTCTGGCAACAAAACTACCGTATCCTGCAAGGAAGACCTCCATCTCAGGCTTGATAATTCTCTAGTCTGTCTAATAGGACAAAACAACAAATTTTGCCTGGTCTGTGTTGGAGGAGGACAGCTGGAAACTCAGTTAGTAGCAGAGTAACACCTGTTCAGTCGTATTGATGGGGAAAGTGCTTGCTAACAGAAAAGTGAAGCAATACTAGAAGGAGTTATCCCATGAAACGGGGGGAGGAAGGGGGAAGCACAAGAGCACAAAAGCACCTCTGTGGCGTTAGCAGCCAGCCACTCATGTGCCAACCCCAGCAGACGCAAGGTCTTAAAAGTGATCTTATCCCTAGTGCTGCTGACTGAATTAACAGGACTGCTTCAGAAAGATGTTACTTAGTCACCAGGAAGGTCTATCACATACACATGCTTTTGCTGCAGTAGACTTCAGGGCACTTGCTTTATCATGGCTTATTTTTCTGTATGATTTAAACATGTTTTTGCTGCCACTAGACAAATGGCCACATTCCTAAAGCAAATGTCAGCTAACTTTTATGTGCCATAATACATAGGGGTCCTCTGATAGAACAGAGTTTACAAATACGAACAAATTAATATTTTCAATATCTTGTAAGCAGCAGTTTTCCATTTTCCCCATTTTGCTGCTCAAGTAACTGGGGCACAGACAAGCTGGAATGCTTTGCCTCAGGTTACAAATGTAATCTGTGTGAAGGAGGAAAGAGAACCTGCATCTGAGTCGTTCCTGTAAGAAAAATTCTTTGTCCCCTGAAACACAGGGCTGGCAAAATGCTTAAGCTGCTGGACTCAACCAAAGAGAAAGCCCAGCGGTTTAGATGGACAGACACCCTCCAGCCCTGGGTCCTGCTGATATCTTCTCATTCCCATATCTTTCCTCCCATAACAGTAATGGCAGACTGGTGACACAGCTATCCCCCAGGGCCACATCCAACTAAACAGCAAGGTTTCTTTAACAGGTAAAAAATAACGAGTTACATAGGATGATAATAGACACTAAAAGTGAAAAATCAAGTACACCAGGCAGCAGCGCGTAAACCTGTGTACTCCATGCTGCCACAGGCACATGGATTGTGAATGCGCATGTATGAATTTATGCGTTGGGTTGTTACATAGTTATCATTTGTTGTCCTACCACCAGTCAAAGACCTGTTCATATGCCAGCGCAGAGACTTACATATGCTTATACCAGCCTATTGAAAGGGATGGAAAACTCATACAAATGTACAGCTTTGCTAATTTACCAGACAGCATGCCACAACGTAGAATATGATTTGTAAGAAAGGAAGGACTAAGTAGCAGGTAGGTAGATAGGTCAGTTAACTGGATCTATGATAAGGCTCCACAGTTTTAAATCCTTGCATTTTTGTGCAGGTAATTGAGTGGAGTGGTTATTATATATCATATAGTTTAGTTGTAATGGCCATTTCAGGTTTTAGTGCTGGCCACATTTTATATTATTACCACCACTAATTGTCTGCAGGGCTACCCTGGAAATGAGATAAGGAATCTTAGGGGAATATGCAGGTGTGAATAAATAGCAAATGAAGAGGTTAGATATTGCTGAAATAAAACAATATTGTGCTGTGTTCTGAATAGATCTAAACAACTAGAAGATCAAAGGACAGTGTTTAAGGATTAACATGACTTCAGTGATGGCCTAACATACATGTCACTGAAACAAGCTATAGTTTTGAAGTTTTTAACAGAATTAGAAAATAGGGCTAGTCTTTAAAGTCACTTTAAATAAAATATACATTATTACATAACATTCTCTGTTTACTTTTATAGAAATGTACACAGTTTTGGAAAAGCTGAAACTTTAATATAACCATCACATTTTTTTTCACATCAGTCACCCCAGATTAAACTCACTCATTTGTCTCATAACTTATTAAATGGCTTGAAAACTAATACTCTGTAATGGGCATTCAAAAGTGAAATGTGAACTTTAAAAATTATTTATAATTTACAGATGTTTTTTAAAATCTATCAATATTTCAAAACTGCTTTGGGAGCACCAATTAAATGTGTTAACATTTAGATTACTGGGGGAAAAACATACAGGGGTTCCTGACCAGAAGAACTGAGACAGCTGGTAGGGAGGTTTCCCCATTTTAAATTTCACAACCAGAGGAAATGCAGCTCCTAGAAACAACAAATAAGTCACTTTAATACCTCACAGGAAAAACCTGCTTGCTTTTATAAAATGCCTTTAATGCCTACATAAGTAGTTAACATTCCTGTATTGCTCTCCTAAGGTAACCTAAGGCTCCAGCTCCATTATGTCTTCTTCAGAAGACATATTACCATTACATATATAAAGAGGAGCATAAATGTTTTCCTTGATTGTTGCTTAAAGTTCATTTGAACAGACGGAGCCCAACGAATTCCATCTTCTGCAGCCAAATTAAAGAAAATGTAAGCAGTTCACATTCTGCTCCACCTTTCAAATCATACACAAAACCCAATTTGTAACTAGAAGAAAACAGAGCTACCCTTCCTTCTGCTTGTTTGAGGAAGCTGGCATTTTGTGCCTCTATAGGCAAAGAGAAAGCATAAGTAATTTTCCACACTCCTGTACATATAACTAATGACAGTCACCATTCTCACAGCTTATTATACTGCTTTACATAATTGGGAATCGCATGTCACACAATTAATTTACAGGGGTTGTTTAGTTGTGACTATACAAGCACTAAGCGATTCAAATTAGCTCATTTGTCCACTGCTTAAACGTGACAAACACATTTACACTGTATTTCTTCTGCTGTTAAGTTGCTGTTTCTTTTTGTCATTGTTTTTGTTTGTTTGTACAGTATGAGTCAGAGACCACCAGGCTTGTTCCATCTGAAGCTTGGGTCAAAAAAAAAACCCACCCTGAGAATAACTGCATTTAAAATCAAGATAATGGCAGAGCAAAAGCCCATTCAAATATTCCAGCAAACTTGTACATAATAATGATCTCCTAAGAACCTGTGTATTAACAACCTCATGTACTAAAAGCAGTGATTCAGTCAATCAGGTTTTTGCTAGAGAATAATTATTGTAATTTGTTGTGCTGATAACAGTATTTGTACTGCTTATTAAGAACAGCAAATAAAGGGGGTAACAGCTCAGGGTTCCTCACTGGTCTCCAATATTTCCCTCTGCCTTCTGTTTTCACTGGGTTGTGCTCTCCCCCAGGGAATACCATGAATAGGACCAAAAGCACTCTCCCTCCAGTTTTCCCCTGCGCTGCAGCTCCTTCTGAAAGCCTCAGAGACAGCAGTCCCCATAATGCAGTCCCAGTCAAACCTTCAAGATATATAGGTATTAAAATGTGCTGACTGTTTCTTTCTTTCCCAGGTCACAATATAAGGAGTGTGGCTTAAGTCAGAGAAATGTCATTATTTCTCTTTCCTTCCCAAACTAAAATGGTCCAGAAGATCAGGCCCTAAGAGCTGAAGGAGACCCCACTCCACAGCTGCCCTCTAAGTCCCCACTCTCACAGAGCTGCAGGACCCTGCAGGGAGAAGGGCAGGCTGTCAAAACGTCCCTAACTGGAGGCTCAGGCAAGAGATGAGCCTCTGGGCAGGGTTTGCAAGTAGAAACCTCTGAGATGACAAGCATCACCTTGGGTCCTGATTTGAGTATCTCCCTTCTTTCAGTTAATCTAGAGTTTAATCATGAAGGTCTCCCATTTTTTATCTTGCATTCCTGCCCATCACACTTGTGCCTGCATTTCAACCACCCCAATTCTTTGCCTCATTGCCTTTAGATCAGAACAGCAACAGCAAGACAGTTAGGAGGGGGCTAAACTAGGACAGAGAAAAGAAGGAAGGCAATGTGTGGAGAAGCAAAAGAAGGAAATATAGGGTAGATAGAAAGAAGGGAGTCAGTAACTGCATCTGAAAGAAACCCAGGCAAAGATATCTAAAAATCTTTTCAAGGAAATGGAAAGTAAAAGGAAATTAAGATCAAGCAAAAGCAGTGTAGGCAGTTAACGCTTTCAAAAACACATCAGTGTTATTTTACAGTGTGCTAGAATTAAATACAGTAAATAAACACAGAACTGCTTATTTCTTAGAATGACAGAAATGTGGTGGAGGTCTTATTTACACAGGTGAAAACTCCTGGACCTAGATCTGCAAAGGGACCTAGGTGTCTCCAGGAGCCCAAGAAGCAAAGAAAGCAGGATTCATGGGGCCCTGGGGGGGAACCAGGAAAAGGTCTGCAGCCTCGCAGCTTGGGCACTCAGCTGGGAAAGGGGAGTACTGGACTCTTTATACATTAAAGAGGCACTGGATAAAAACAAAAATAAACTTAAGCACGAGTTCCAGACTGCAAGAACCCCTGGACTAAATAAGTGTCCTTCTCCACAGGGTAACAAGTTCCTTCCCAACTGTGCTCCTACCAGTCCTATGAATAGGATATACTCTTTCCTTCAGCATACCCAGCTCCCAGGAGAAGGGACCTTTGCACAACTTAAGACCCTCTGCTCAGAGGCAGGAAACGTGGCTTTGAATCCCCCCAGCATGCTCAGAGAACTGAATCAAGGCCTCATGCCATGTAATACTTTACCTACTTGGCCCCTAGGCAGGGAAGACAGTAACGCAGCACTTTCTGCTGAAAGTGCCCAACAAGACCTGGGCTTAGTATGACACTCTCCAGGAAGCAGGCTGATCAAAGGCAATGGGTACCCAGATGCTCACACTAGGATGGTTTGCACAAACTACCAAACCACAGCAACCTAAGAAATTTTCATGAAAATAAGAGGTGCCTGCCAAAGTGGGGCAAACCCAGGGAGATAAGTTTTGGATAACCAATTCTATTTAGCTTCTTATAGTCCATCTATATCCCATTTTAGGCCCTCTTCTTTTAAATCTGACTGTTAGTGCAGATGTGCTGCACAGCTGTTAAAAAAGTCCTGGTACAGAGGTAACCCTGTTTTTTTAAACACGATGGCAGACAAATGCTTACACCAACTCAAATACAGAAGAGTCACAGTGGGGGCAACGTGTCCTGGGAACCTTTTCAATGCAGTCAAAATGCTGTGTAAGACAATCCTTTCCTCCTGACCCTCATTTTCCCCAGGTTCGTTTGAATGGGAACACATGTGGATGTCTATGCCATGGGACAAGCACAGTTTGGCAGGTGTGTGTGGCTTCCATTGATATACAGGTGGTCTAGCCTGTAAGGGAAACCTGATGAATTTCCCAGTTCACAGTGCTCAGAAGACCAAATCCTACTATGAAGATGTCATATGTAAACTGTCACACCTACTGTCTGCTTATCTTGCAGAGTATCAGTCCCTCTATGTGGAATTTTGCAAGGTAAGAGTTGCATTTAAAGTATGCATATGCTTCACTCAGTCCTTTCATGTTAGTACAGGTTTATTTGGGTGATTAAATTATATAAAAAAAAAGAAGGTGAAATTCTTTGTAAAAGGCAGAATTTTCCTTCTCTTCTGGATAATTTCCATTCACCAAAGCCTGCTGAAATGCACTATTAAGTGTCTGAAATAGAGGCCTCTCCAAAAATAGAGATCTCCACTTTGTTAAAGCCTATATCTAAAACAACCCTTTGTAGCTTCCTCAGTGTAGAATGGAAGCCCGGTGTGAAATACAGTAAATTAAGCCTTTTGCTGTCAGAGTTGGAAACAAGGGCAGAGCAGAATAGCGGCTGGATTTGAAATTATTATTCTTTTTTTTTTTTTTTTTTGGCTTCATTTACATCCTGTCTAAGGTCTTCTGAGCAGCTCAAGGTGTCTTATCTCTGGCTACCAGGGGGTATTTTGCAGTCAAAGCAGTTAACGTACTTTCTCTCTCTCTCTCTTTTTTAAGGCCATCTTATCAGACAGATCTCCAGGCTGAGGAGAACCCATACTTATCAGTCTGTACACTCTATTGACAGCTCAGTGCTTCGAGGGACAAATGAAAGCTTAGGGTAGAGAAAGATCAGTTAACCTGTTCCACTCTCAGTTTAGACTAATCTTTGGTTTGTCTAACTCCAGGAAACACTGTACATCTTTTCTGTGTTTACCTGGACAACAGAGGCACACAATCGCATCATCGGTAGCTAAATCCGGAGCACAGGTACAGCCACGGCAGTAATCCCCAGGGCAGTCTGCCTGCTGACTTGTAAATGTGAGCAGCGCTCTGCTGACCTCCAGCAGCTCCTTCTCCAGGTGACCTCAGGGGCAGCAGGCTGTTCCAGGAGCATCTGAGAGTTGCTATGATTGCCCACTGAAGCAAGGGCTGAGGGCTGCATGGACTCACTTTTTGTGAGCCCTCCCCCTGAGCAAGGGGAAGTGTGCACTCTTCAGAAAAGGAAAGTAATCCCACATATAGTCTAAATGTAAGCAATGAGGATGAAAGCAAACCTGAACAGAATCCTGCAAACCTGCTTTTGGATCAGAAGATGAGGTGAAGAGCAGTTTATTTAGACCACTCCTTCATATCCTACCAGGGAAAATTTTGCAGCACGATGTGACTGGTAACTAAGAGCAGCCAGCCCTGCTAACCAGTATCTCTGAAAAATACACAAGCCAGCTTTCTCCCTGACCACAGAAAAAAATATGAATGGTAACATTCCTCTTGTCCTTTCTTTTCACAGTTCACAAGAAAGCTGCAACTGCTGCTACTGAAAAATCATTCACCATAATTTCAGGTGAAAAAAATTCAGATTGTAGATCGAGCCTTGTGCTGGTCCTGCTTTCTAGATTTTTATGTCTGTTTTTTCTCCCCCTTTTGTGTCTAAACACTTCATGAGCACTTTTTATTAGTGATAACCCTAGACTTTCCCTGCAGAGAAGGTTCACTATTAATTGTCCATTATCTTGGTGAGTCAGCACAAAGGAGAGGGGAAGAAATTCTCATCCAAATGGTTTCACCTCCCTCTCTTGAGAGTGATGCCCTTGTCAGAGCATTAAAGACATGAAAACCTGCCACTTATCAGAATTGTGTTTGAATTGAACTACTGTCCTTGAAAACAGTAGACACCAGATACCATCAAAATAAGCCACATTGGCAGATCCTGTTCTGCTGTGACTTAGGCAACCTTTATCCAGCTTACATATGCGCTTGTGACTGCGTATGATTGGTAACGTTACAGCCATAGTTCCAAGTAAGAAGGGTATGTTCTTTTCCATTTTATAAAACAATAAGCATATTAAAAATAGAAACTGCCATAATGAAGAAAAGTTGGCTAGCATCTATGTTAAGTCTCTAGATACCATATTAAAATGTGGGGAAGTAGTATGTACAGCGTTTTTGGGAGTTGAAGGAAGAAGAACACAGATGACATTTTCTGTGAAACAGTTTGGAAGACTTCAACAGTTTAAATAAGCCTGAGGACACACTTGAATGTAAACTCATTGCTGAAGCAAATTGTAAATTTTTTAATTATATGACATCACCAGTTCTTAACAAAGCATAATTCAAACCTACTGAAATGCTGAATTTACTTGCTAGAGTGAAACAACATTTAAAAGAGGTCTTTAGTATGTCTATTAACCTGATCAGAAATGGGGGGGGGGGGGAGGAAAATCAGTGATTGTCCACGTTTTTCACAATTCAAAGTCACAAAGAGAAGGAAAAAAAAAATCAAAAAAGTTACGCTTTGCTTTTAACAAGTAAACAAGTGTACAAATTAATTCAGAGAGCTGTAATTTTGAAAATTTTCTATGTTTAATGTGCACTGCAGTTAAACTACTTTTTCTGTACAAATTAATTTACTGCATCAGTGATCGATGTTTATGTTTAGGCAATTTTATTTCTCAGTATGGTAAAATTAGACCTAATAGTTGCAACCTGTTATGTCCAATCTGTCACTGAAATTCAAATTGCCCTTTTTCCTATTATTCAAGGAGTAATTTGGAGGAATTAAAGCCATCTAAAACCAGAAGACAAACAATTCTCTGTAAGGACTCAATAGCCTGTGTCATCAACCTGCTCTAGAAAGCAGTGGCCCTGCCTCAGCAGAACCACCGCTTCCATTTCCTCCCGTTCAGAATGTTTGCAGCCTCAAGTGCCAGAGAAGGCACAAGTGTCTGAAGACAGCAGAGGACTGTGTCACTCCTTGAAGGGAATGTAAGGATATTATACTTTTTGAAGTAGCAGAAATAGCATTAACAGCCAAGACCCTTCTCTTCGTTTATAATTGTTGATGTTCAGACATCAATTAGTCATCTTTCTATCTATAGAAAAAAATAGATTGTGTTCTTCATCTGGGACAAGTTAGTTATTGCCATCTTGTTCTTGTCAGTGAAGCACTCAGCTCCCACCAACAACCATTATTTATTACTTCCAGTACTGAAATATACGTGTCAAACTTTGTTTACTACCCTTTGCCTTATTTTTCCTCACTTCAAGTGAGATGGCTGTGCTATACACACCAGATTATTCCCTTGAATCCCCTGAGGCTTCTTGAAGCCTAAAAGACTCTTACATATCTTCCAATGTATCTTACATGTTTTGATCACATTTAAATTTCTGGATGGGATGTTGTATGCTATTTCTGTACTCATTTACATGTTCTATTCTTAAAAGCTTAACAACAATCCTCCTCACAATTAAGAAACAAGTACTCTCCTTTCCCCTCTCACACATCTACTTTTATCTTTAGTTTTATTTTTCTGTGTTTATGTTTGGGAAGGAGAGATTCACTTTTCCCACATACACAGAATGAATACTTTACTTTCTGAATACCGGCTTGCATTGAAGTTTTTGGTCTTGTCGGTGATGGATGAAATGGAAACAGTGAGATGAGAGATAAAGTTGATTATATGAAGATTTTGCACCTTTTCCAGTCATCTTGTTTTATACTCTTTCATAAATTTTAAAATTCCAAGTAGGCTCATTTCTTGGCAAGATTGCTCAGTTCACCAAGCTGATTAATAATTTTGCTACTAGGCTGGACTGATTAATGTGGATTAGTCAAGTGATTAATAATTGTAATGTTTTGCAGGACCAAGCTGCCCTAAATGACTTGGGCTTTGATAGTACTTTACAAGTGGAACTTCCTTAGATGGATGATATGTAACTTCCTGGATAACCAATGCTCAGCAAAGTGGCATGACCTTACCCCTAGGTTCACTCCTCTGTTTTAGTGCCCATAAACCATTTTCAGATGACAATATTTGAACTAAGACCCTTGCTTTTTGTACAGCACTTGGCTGCTATTTCCTCTTCCTCCTAGTTGTTTGCTTCATTCCCCTGGTTGATGTTATCAGACTTATCTCAATGTGAGGTAAAACACATCTTTTGCTGAGCCCTATGCAGTTTCTGAAACAAAGACCTGAACTTCTGCTGATCCCGTGGCAGCCCACATAACACAAATAAAAACATCGTGTACACGGGCTGGGTATGTATGTAACAGTTAAATCATTTGTCCAGGATGGAAAACAGACACTTAAATTCTAGTGCTTAAATTTGAAGCACAGACCATTGTATTCCACGATTACATTTACATGCTTCCTCCTGAAGTGGCCAACGAACCGAATCACTATTTATCATCTATTGTACAAGATTTCCTGACTCTGCTTGTGTTTAGACTCCTGTTTTGCTGATACTGGACTTCACAGTATCGTCAGTCTCCAAAGGAGCATATAAAAGCACAAACTATTCCTCAGATTGAATAGCAGGCTCTGTGTTTGGTAATGCATTGGCCGGTAGGCTGCACTTTCTTGCTAATTACAGTGGAAGTTTTCTCTTAAAGAAAACATGGCATAGAAAATGGCATGGAATCAGCTTGCTTTCTAATTGGAGCTTTCTTTCTAATTCTCTCAGTACTAAGTTTCCCCATAAACACATTCTTCTATATTTGGATACTGGATTTAACCCTCATACAAAATAAGACTTGACACAATGATATATTTATTTGATCTTTTCTAAAGCACCAATTGCAAGCCAAGTAGCATAGAGAGCCAAATGCAAAACAGTAAAAGTAGAAAGCAAAATCTAATAGCATGTTACAATATGCTATACACACAGAATTCAAAAGGGACCTGCCAGCCCCAAAAGATTCAATTCCTGACTAGTTAGAGGAAAGAGAAAAACAAAAGGGTAGCAGATGCAAAAACAAAGGTAGGGAGCCCATAAAACAGTCATGGATAGGCCAACTGAAATAAACAGGGCTTGCAGCTTGCCTTAAAGGCAGCCAGCAAGGGGCTCTGGCAGGGAGTTCCACAACTGAGGACAAGAAAGCCTTGCCTTCGGCCTGTGTCTGACTCAGCCCAGGGAGAGAAAGCCATGTCCAACCGCGAGCAACTGCCAGACAGGGACATGGAGTGCGAGCCTGCTGCCCAAGAACCAGGGGATTAAAATTTGAACAGCTACATGGACAGGGCAGTATTTTCTAATATATCACTTTTCCACCCCAAAGAGGCTCCGGATCAATTTCAAGGGAAACAATTAGAAGCACATTACAGTAGTCTAGCCCAGATGACTGCAGTATGGTCTTTGTCCAAGATAAATAAGCAAACTGCTCAAACAAGCTGGAAATTCATCATTAGGACGTAGAACCAGGGCCCTTCTTGCTGGGGAAGGAACAATGTTGGTCAATAATACTCCCAACATGTATCTTGTACTAACCTGAAAATGAGTCTCTCCACATCCCAGAACACCAGAACACTTCCTACTTCTTTATTTCAAGCCCATTAAGAAGGCAGCCTCGAGGCATATCATCTAAGTGTTCCCCCCCCCCCCCCCCCCCCCCCCCGTTTTCCACAGCCTTGTAGACATTGTGCTACCACCAGTTTCACTCTTCTAAAACATGTCTACTGGAGGCATATGTTACGTGCCTGCAAATATACTGCAGACCTCCTGTAAGCAAGCACAGCTCAGAGCAGACCAAATGAAAATATCACATATTGCAATGTCTCCAGCCAGCTAATGGAACTGCAACCTCTAACTCCCCTGATAACTCACACCCCACATAAAGTCAGGGAAAAAAAAGAGAGAGATGCAATGGAAGACTGCTGTGTGGAAAAAAGCAAATACTCATCTTGGAATAAGGTATTACCCGTTTGGTCCAACCATTTAATTGCTCTTGGCCAGATGCCAGTTTTGGGTCAGCTCCTTGGATACCTGACAGGGTCTGCAGTCATGGGATGGGAGTCCTCACCCACAACATGGACACAGTGGCAGCTTGAGGAGGGAAGAGCTGGGGAGTGAAGGGTACACTAAGAGCATTCTGACCATCCGGAGGAGCCAGTAACAGCTGTTCCTGCCGAGCTACAGTCCCAACACAGGGTCACTTCAAAAAATTGGTAATCTGAGCAGAATCGTGCTGTGGACTGGATCTGGCTTGCAGGACATTTTTTGGACTACTCTGTATCAACTCCAAAGCAAAAGCTCTTCTCTGGCTTTTACTGTGGCAGAAAAAAAGCCTGTTTTGTGGCTTTTTATCTCATGGGCATAATCCCAATCAAAACAATCCAAAGTGCAATCAAGACAATTAGTTTTTTTATTCCTTCTGATCCTAACATGACTGCAAAGGAGACCGATAACCTTCCGGTCTGATCTTCATCTTCCTGGCAAAAAGACGTATGAACAACATCAGACAATTGCTGACTTTGTACCAGTGTGCAGGCAGCCTATACTAACCAGGCAGCCTGAAACAGGAAACATTTCCAGGAATTTTACATGTGTTTTTATTACGGCAGGATCTGTTTTCTTCATTTTATTCTGCCGTGAGCTGGGATTTTAGAATGCACTGGTACAACATTCTCTCTGCTGCTTAGAGGGTGGGATGGCTGAAAAAAGGCTGCATTCTCCCCAAATTTTCTTGGCTTTTGTTCCTTGGCTCTAAAGTCTGCTACTTTAGCCCAGGCTTATCATCCCCACATTGGACTATTTTATTTCCACAGAAAACCCCTAGATCTCTGTTGGTATTTGACACAAGTTACTGCCTCTGAAATATTCTAATTTGCTGACTTCCTTCAAAACTAAAAACTGCATTCCTCTGAAGAGGCAGTTTGTATCACCTCAGATTCTCTTATGTGAGGCAAAGAGAATATGTGACCATGACTTAGCTTTATCATGAGCTCCTACTCATATTACGTGAAGATTTTAGCCCTAAGTGATCATTTCCATAAGCTCAACGACATTCATCCCTTTCCTCATGCATTTAATTGCAAAAAAGCTAATATTCTGTGTGTTGCAGGCATGATGCACCAGTGATGTACTGAGCGCACTGAGGAAAATTCTAGCAAGACATTTATATCAAGGAAATATTAGCAGACGCATCCAACAGATACAGAGGAGGATTAGCAGAAAAAGAACTGGCCAACCTTTTGAACACTAGGCTGTTTCATTTGACTTACATTAACAAATATACTAAAATCCAAAGTCTCAAAAGAAAATCCTAGCCCTGCTGAAGCCAATGGAATTTTTGCTATTAACTTTAAATGGGATGAGCATTTTAGCTTTGGTCTGGATCTGGTTAGAAGTAGGGTTTAAGAAAATCAGACTTATTGCCTGGGAGTCTAGTGGTAATATTCAAAATGAATGAGCTATATTACTTGGGTTCATGAGGAAAATACAAAGTGAAAATTATGGTAACTTTTCAAGGTTTATTAACTCAAGTCCCATAGCCTCGAGGGGATATTTCCATCTGCCCTATTTATATGCTACCATGACAGTTCTTGCTCTTCAGTAAGTTACATTAAAAAAAGTCTTTGTGTTGTAGGATTTTTTTAACTTCCCACAGACAAGTATTTTCAGCAAAATCACACTGTGATTTTATTTTAAAACAATTAGCTCTAAACCATTTTTTAACAGAGCATAAATATTTAAGCTCTAACTTGGATATATAAAATGCATTCTGAAACGACTATTTGGAAAGCTAACATATATATGAAAAATAATGTGTATGTGTAATTTTATTTATATGTAAAAATAAATAAAGGTACATCCAAAAAGAAAGGTTTCCCTTCTTCCACAAAGACCCGAAGATGTAAATTACATCTTTAACTAATTCCTGATAAAAAAATAAACAAACTCATATTTCTGAAGTCACTCTTCCATAAAAGCCTGCAAGGTTAACCAAGCCACAGCTTGCATCCCAAACATGAGAGCTCCTCCCAGGGAGCACACTGCTCCTGGCTCTGTTCCTGTTAGGTGGCTGACTGGCTGGAGGTATCTCGCAGGGTACGACTGCAGCACGACTCTCAGCTGGCCCAGCAGGATGTATAAAGGAAATACAGATGTGAAAACAACTTTTTTGATGGCACTGATGGCCAAACTTTGCCTCACAAAGGTTCAGCTAAAATGAGATGCACAGTGCTTCATTGCATAGTAGGACATCAAGTCTCAGCGTTCAGGTGTAGGTAGAGGGACACCTTAAACTGCACTTAATGGCCCTGTCACAGGCACAAGAAGTACTTGAACATGGTCTGTAAAGAGCTGCTTGATCATATGGTGTGGCTTCCCACTTCCAGATGTAACTGCCTTGAAGACTAACCAGCATGCATTGTTTCACTAATCCTACATTTCCTTATTAAGAGTTGCTACAAATATTTATGGAGTCATGAAAGGCAGATAGATGGCTTGCAAAAGGAGCAGAATGATTCCTGTGTACTCTCAACTTTATGAAATTAGTGAAGTCCTGCTTCATAGCCAGCTCTGGAAAACTTTCAGATGTGTCTCTCTAGTTCCTCTCATCTTTTCACCATTGCCCTACACTTTGACTAAGCTCGCAGTGCCAGGAGCATCAAATTGTTTTGGTCAAGTTTTCAACACTAAATATTGAAAATTTCCTGTACTCCTGTACTCCTAATCAAGAGTTCTTTGGCAAGAACTAACTTGTCATTTTCTACTGAAAAAAGTGCTGATCTACCATCTGAGTCATATTATAAACACTTATTTTTGGAGTGAGGTGTTCAGTTGTTCAGAATTTGCCCTTTTATGGATTTTTAACAATGCATGTGACTTCCTGAAATTAATACTAATGCTTTGTTTGCTGGCCTTCCCAATCAATTTCTAACTGGGAACCAATTTGTCTGAAACTCTGCTGACAACAGTTCTATTTTGTCTACCAAATTAGAGACTTGCATAGTTAAGTGCACTGTTATAAAAAAAACAAAAACCCATCAAAACCTTACTGACTTTCACTGAGGCTCTCAGTCATCACACTCATTGCATGTGTTAGGCAGCAGTTTCTTTTCAGAGTTTTACACAGTTTTTGCCCTATTTACTTGTAGAATGTTTTTTAAGGCATTCTTAAATTTAAGATGCAAGATTGTTCCTACAAAAGACGTGTCTCTGACAGGCTTGCTACTTTTCTATTGGCGGTTTTGCTCTCACATTTTGGAGGGATGTAAGGTAACATCAAGAATTAGTCTACATGTCTTGTATCAGTGTAAATTCGACTTCAAATATGTTACTTTTGTCAGATGTCAGTGTGAGACCTGTGAGATCAGATTAGGTATACAAAGACGACTTTTCATTTTATAGAGCTGCCTGAAAAGCTTCTAGTTCTTAAAGACGTGTAGTTCTTGTAAAAATGGTTGCTGAGCCCTTCAGATTGAAACATTTTATCTATCTATATACCTATATATATTTTTTTTTTAACCACTATAGTAATTATTATTATCAACATCAGTGGCAGCGAGGACTAGACGACTTTGTATAGGTTTGGCTCCTCTCTCTGCATTTCCATTTACAACTGCCAAACTGCCCGCTCTGTTTCTTATGTAAAATTGCAGATGTCTTCTTATTAATCAAGAGCCTAATACACTCCAGATGAATAAACAACTTCAGCACTGCAGCATGTACCTCACTTTTTAAACCCCGGATTTATTGGAGCGGCCTGTTCCAAGACCTCTTAACTTAAAAAAGATGGTTTATTGTTCCTCGCTTCTACAGCCGGGGCCTAATAAACGCATTGAAACTACGTCTTTGTCCCTTTGCAACCTAGTATTCAAAGAGATTTCCAACCCTACAGTGTAACATTATCCAAATCCTTTGAAACCATAAGTAGTTGCTCAAACTCAATCATCCAAATACGGAAGACTTCATATGCAATGGAGGGCCAGGCGATCCCTCAGGCAGCAGAGCCTGGGCTGCCGTGGCGGATGTTCACTGCACCCCCACACCCCATCGTACAGTACAGGGACTGAACTGCTTTTCTCCAATGCCCATTAGCAAGGAGAACATATATTTCCCAATATTTCCCTCCCATCATGAAAGAAAAGAACAGTTTAGGGGAACTCATGTAGCTGTGTATCAATTCACTGATATTGCCTGTTCCCAGTATTTTGCTGCAGACTTAGCCTGTAACCCTGCTAATCAAAATTGGTTTAAATATTTCTATTTAAAATTAAAATCTTCCACAGCCAAAACTGTTCTGTGTACTTTAATTTACATTCTCTACATTGGAGAAAAACAGATCCTTTCTTTGTAATCATGTAGAAACAGGAAAAGGAAATAATAATTAGGGTTTTAAAGCATATATTAACTCATGGATTGCTAATTTTTTAATTATTGTTTCAAAATATTGGCACCCTCCTTAGAACTTCCAGATTACTAATGTGCTTGCTAATATTGAACTGCTAAGGGTGGTTCTATTAATAAGATGTATGTATATAGAAAGCTGGAAAAAAAGTAAAGGTTATAATATTAGCATACCTTACTCATTTTTAATTAAAGAATTAAAAAGCCCAGTCTTTGGGGGGTTTGGGAAAATAGTGTAGCCAAATGAGACCAATTAACTTCATTAGCTTCTGCAAATACCTACTTTTCCGGCACATTTCTATTTTTCCATCTGCTTCACAACTACACATGTCTACAAATTAACATTTTATTTATGATTTAAGGTTCCAGTTCATAAAAATTAAGCATTCACTGCACACAGTTTCCTGTATTTATTGAAAAAATCACTAAATTATATGTCTTTTACTCTTTGCTCTATTTTTTTCCTCTGAACGAAAGAGCATACAGCTTGCAACTGCAAAACAGCCCCAGCCCAAATCAGGCTTGAATGTTCAAAGTGGAAACACTGATACTACAATAGGAATTGCAAGAAAATCTCTTTTGAAATGAGAGTTGCAGGAATTCAGGATAAAGGATATGATTAAAGTATCATTACAATGTCCTATTGCTACCTCTGAGTTGCACAAACATTTTCTTGAGCCAATTGTTATAGGTTAGGAGCCAGATAAGTCTGATCACACACAGCATCAATTTTGCTCATCTTATTCTCAACCATTCAGTTTGCTGTACAGAATGGACCACCAAACCTCCTGCACCTTTCTCTTAGGAAGAGTTTTGCAATGGTTATTAATGTTAATACAAAAAGTAATTTGATTATTACAGTCATTTAGCAGTAAAGAAAATACATTTACAGCTTTAATATCAACCAAACCCACTAATTTATCTCAATTATGCATTTTATTTATGATTATACAGCAACTTTGAATGTAAGCAGTTTTAATGGACAACGAAAACTGCTCCAATGAATGATACTAATAAAATGCTTTTAGAAAAAAAAATATTTTTATGAATTGG
This sequence comes from Coloeus monedula, assembly GCF_965178545.1. Lineage (NCBI taxonomy): Eukaryota > Metazoa > Chordata > Aves > Passeriformes > Corvidae > Coloeus > Coloeus monedula. Next base: position 112,661,655 of record NC_138781.1, read on the forward strand.
ATGAAGGGAGGTATTAGGACTGTTTTACATGTCTAGAGAGGAATGGGTACACTGCTTCTGATTTTACTTCTCTTGTGATTTTGCCTCTCGTCTGATTTTGCTTCATGTAGCTATCATGGTTCAGGAAGGCTGCCCACCATATGAAGAACCAAAAAAGGAGAAGGAAATATTAAAGGGGCATTTTAAATTTAAAGTTCAAATTCCTGAGTTTACTCATAAACTGGTCATTTTGGCTACAAAATCATTTTATAATAGTTACTAAACTGTGATCCTCTAGGTGAGGTGAAGCCAGGGAAATCCCTTCCTCTCTTAGCTAAAATACTGGGAGAAGAGAATAAAGTGCACCTGTGAAACACTTCCACAGAAGGTCCCCAGAACAGCTTCATTTGTAAGGTGAAATCAAATGCCACTGGCAATATCCATAAAACAGTTCCATGCCAAATCTCAGCAGGATGACACAGCTCCCACTCTAGCAATGGAGACAGATGGAGGCTCTTCACTGGGCCTTACATCTCTGTTCTTTAAGCATGGGTCGGGTTCCACAGTTAGGTGTGCTCAGTCTCACCTGAAACTCCTTAGGTCTTTATCTCCCATCCTTAACTCTCTTTGGGACATCTGCTTCCTCAGTTAAAGGCTGTCAAAAGCAGGGATGGGGCGCCCTGGTCACTCTGCCTCTCAATGAAACACAGGCAGCCGACCCCCCAGCTGGAACAGGAATCATTAGCGTGCCAATATAAAAGCCAGAACAGGCTGCAGTCCTTGTTAGGAAGGGTTTTTCTGTTTCTCTCAGACAGGAAATTTACTGGTCTTCTTTGCAATTACTTGAATGTGACTGAGCAGGTCACTCTACATATCTGCTCAGAATACACCATTTTGCTGTCTAGACGTTGTTCTGTAACACATAAAGTTCAAGGCAATAGCAGAGAAGGCTACTTTACACTATCACGAAGCTCACCAGAGGTGTTCTCACTACACAAATGAATAAATCCTTACACTGTCACTTTTCACATTCATGTCATCATCACTGCACTACATGTACATCTGTCATCTCAAAAAACAACCTGCAGAATCTAATGCAAACCCACACTTCTCACCGAGCTTTGAATTAAGAAGATTGTAACCTTCCTGTTCAGCAAGGAGAGACAAGGAGTGCCCAAATGCCTTTGTGTGCTTCTTATTTTTATTTTTATCCCTTCTAATGTTCAGAAACTGAACTTCATGGATGTTGGCCTCATGGTTTTGAGGAGCATATTTCCTCCTTCCCAGGTGAAGAGACAAAGCAAAACCACTGAAGAACAGGCTAAATCAAAAGCCAACCCCCTTCATTCAGGATGCTGAAAAACCTTGCATTTAACTAACTCAAACATAATTTAGTGACTCTGGAGGAAGGACTAGTCATCAGAACTCATATGGAGCATAACCACAAGGACATCTGAGCAAACTGAGAGAATAAAGTACAGGAAGTGGAGCTACTTGGAAGAGACAATTTAGAATACCTAGGAAAAAATTATTACACCTGTACCTTGTGACCAAGCATAGAAATTCTGTTATTGTCCTCCAAAAGATTTTATAAATTTTGTTAAACAAAGGAACAAATACATACCATTCACCTATTGCTACATATGAGATACACAGATGGGTACCTCTGTTAATATCCTCCTACTCAAAATCAGTACATAAATACATTTCAGTCTTGCACTGGCTAGCCAGTTGGCTTACTTCTTAACTTTTAAACTTTGCATTAGGTTATTAAAACTCAAGAGGAAAATACTGCAAGTAATAAATATTTATACAAGCTATCTGAAGAGATAAAACTGATTTTAAGTAATGGTGTTTATAATAAAGCAGCATGAAATCTGTGTTTATGATGTTCTATGTACAGGACAATGCATTTATTCCTTGTCTGATTTGTGTAGATTCTACAAAGTAAGAAAAAATGAATACAGAAAAGAGACAAAGGCTGGGTGATAAGAGAAATTCTAGAAGTTATTGGAAAGCAGATGTAAGCACACTGGTAAATATATTTTTTTCCCACAGACAGATTTCACAGCTGGGATTTAGATGATTTCCTATTCAATTTTTTGCCCATCAGCAAGAAGATGGTGGTATGATAGAAATGTCAAACCAGACCTCTCTCAAATGGATCCATTCCACCTACACTTTAATGCCAGTTCTCTCCTCATGCCTCTGTATTTCCCATTTCTGCCTTGAAGCAAATTCGCACTGCTTTTTCCAAATTGGTCTTTTGAATAGAAAAGAATTAAGAGAATTAAGAGCTACAATAGTAAAAGGCAAAATATACAATGTAAACATTCATTTGCCCCCTGAATATTTGGGAAAGGATATAAAACATATGCAAATTGAGGTATATTAACAAGCACCTTCATTTAACATAGCTGTTCATGAAGCCCCTTCGATCCATGCCCTCTTGATACCCATCTTTCTTCTCACGCCCTCCTGAATGATGAAGTGAATACTATATAATAAAATCCCCATGGGAGCCCAGAATACATGCTTTTCTCCTCCACTCCCCCAATTTTAAGTTATATACACTTTTCAATCCATTTTCCCCTAGCTTTTCAGCTCTGTGATTACAAACCTTCATCTTACAACTCTGTCATATTCTTCCTGCTAATTCCCATCCCCCACTCTCCCTTTTTTTTCAAGTACCCCCAAAGGTATATAATAGAATGGTAGCACACATTAAAAAGTGGCTAAAAGAACTGTATTAGCACAATGAAAACTCCACATAAATGTTATGCAAATTTGTTATGAATCAAACCTGCAGTGCAAATTTACTACATTGCCAAATGATTATAAAATAGCGATTTGTCTTGTATACATTTTTAATGTATTCCAAACCATTTATATTAGATTGTCTGTTTCTGTTAGTCAGATCATTCAAATTTTTAAGTGCAAAGTAAATATAAAGTGCTACATTTTTAATAATATGCAGTCACACCACATACTTTCCTTGCTTTCTACCTCCACTGTGGTCCAGGAACACATAATAGCTGTTTTTTCCCTAGTTATCTAATCATTATACTAAATGTGAACCTGTTTGCTATTACTTTAACATTTTACAATTATCATTGCAAGAGCTACTTTCAGTGTTCTAGGAACAATTGTGAATCTTAGAAGCTAATGACATACAGCTCTTTAAATGTAATGTTTTGAATGTGCATACAAAAAGGAAAAAGGGAAAACTGGCTTTAGTATTTTTGCTTAGTTGTATACAAAATTACAAGCATCTGGAACACAAACATAAATGTATTAACTGTATACCTACTACTTACATTCTATTTTCTGTTCAGCTCCTGCACTTGGTGATTTTTAAGTGGGCAAGGCTAGTTCCATTGCAATTATTCTGCTTCTCTGTCCCTAAAAATAATCAGTGCACACCTGTGCACTGTACTTCTTATTGCTCACCGTGCATTTCCTTTGTCAAATGAGACAATGATGGAGGAATTATGAGTTGCACTTCCTTACAACTCATGGTGGTCCCAGTAAGTGCCAAACTGGTCAAAACTGAGAAATAAGCTCTGCTCTTTCTTCATTAAAATAGGCTGAAGTTCTTTTCATCGTATTAAAAAAATGTAGTTGCATAAGCTCTTCTGAAATAAGCTTCTCAAAATACATATAACTATTGAACCCCACTGTTTCTCACCTTTTAAACACAAAACACTACAGTGGTAGTTTCATACGGTGCTAAACATTATCACCCGCAGGGCTATTACAATATATAATCTATGTTAACATTGTCACAGAACACACGTATATTTTACAGCAAAAGAGGAAGGTGAATGTGAGATAAAGTATCATGGTTAAATGACACAGGTTTGGAGTTGTTTTGGCCAAATGTTCATCCCAAGTAAAAGCAAAATGCAGGAGCACAAATTTTACATTAAAGGACCAAGAAAAGATTTGTAGGAAAATCATTGGGATCCATGAACTATCACGTTGTCACAGGACTAATTAAAGAAGAGTAATGCTGTAAGACACTAAAAGATTTGTCCCCATCAGCATTCACCACAAAGTGGATTGGATATCTAATTGAAGAAATCAACAACACTGAGAAGAGGTGTACCAACAAGGTGAAGTGAAGAAAAGCTGAAAGACTCTAATTCATGTAAGTTGAAAAGGGACAACCATGAGTGGGGATGAGGCAGTACAAATACGTACGTTTGCCTCAGACAAACAGATGATTTTCTGAGTGGAGAAAAATGAAACAATCTTTTCTTTTTTTTTCAGCAAAGGAGTCTCATGTCAGATATGGTCTAAATTTCAGAATAACTAAACACAGAAGCTTCCTTCCTTAGCCAGTTCTGGGACCTCAACCCTGGAATTTTGCAAAGGCAATTAAAAAAAAAAAAATCAGGGATTGTCTACACATGCATGATCCAGTCTCATGGAAGGACCTGGATGCGATGCTTTTGTTTGGATCTTCCAGCCCTATTGTCCTTTGATTTCAATCCTGACCTATTTCTTCAAGACATCAAGAATGATGTTTTAGTAAGGGGAAAAAACTAGGCACAGAAAAACAGAAAAAGAAAGGGAATGTGCTTTGTGCACACAGTATATAACTAGGAGTTCTGAAGGAACTTGGGTATAGAGCAGTTAAGCTACCTTGAGAATAGAGTTTCAACAACAATAAAAACATACCACCTCATCAATAAGCCTGGGAAATGCAAACTTGTGAGCCTTATCTTCTATGAAAAAAGGTGTTTGAACTGAGAAATGCAAGCAGTCATAGGGTGGGTAGGTCACTGAGGAAAAGGAGATAAAGGTCACTTTGAAAACGACTGTTTGATATGCTCTTGTCCCTTAAGACTTGAAGACAGCACAACTCATTTAACAGAGATATGAACATATGCGATTGCATAATGAATATTATTTTTTAGCTTGGAAAAGTCTCAAACAGGTGACTAAGAGAAGAAAAAGTATCTCCCCTTAGTAACCTCCTGAGCCACCCAGTCAACCATGAAAGAGCTCTTCTAGCAGGTTTAAGCGTAGCAAACTCTTAGGTTTTATTAATTTGAGTGTGCTGGCTAGGTTTTGGAGTTTTTTTGAAATGACACTGGAGAGGTAAAACTGACAGTAGCTCTCAGCAAGATGGAGTAAAAAAAGACTACTTTGGGTATGAGGAAAAGAAAATTCAAGGGACCTCACCTCTCTGAATATTACCTCAACACACAGAGAATATAAAATGGAGTGCACCCATCTACAATGCTCTGTACAGCACTGCAATAGTAATGTGGGCATTTCAAACCTTTACGATTTTAAACTTCCAGTAAAATACTGTTAGACAACTGAAAATGTAGCGCTGTTGTCTGTCAGGTTATATAGAGCAGAGAACTGCTTGGTCCAGAGCCTCTCTCCCTTGACAGCCCAGTCTGGGAAGATTTCACATGAGGAACCCAATCCTTCATTTCAGTCCTCAGACAGAGATCAAAGAGGACATTCTTTACGATGCTCTTCAGCAAACACTTCCTGACATTGCTTGAACTTCTGCCCAACTAGTGGCTTGCAGAGTTTGGGGAGGAGGTCACTGCAGCACAGAGAAGCTGCTGGTGAAGACCCTGCAAGTCTGCAAACTTGACTACAATGCTCAATTTGGACTTCTGAGAACAGTCTAACCTCTTTCATCAGCCTCATGTGAGTCTTGCAGTTATCCCAACTCTCTCTGAATATGCTGTGTTGCCCAACACACATACTATCTCCTAGATTACAGAGCAGAGACAGAAACACCCAGAATGTTCTTTTGTATTCAATGATCTTCAAGAATTTATATTATGAACCCCATATTAAGGTGCTTATAATTCATATGCAAAATTCCCAAGCAGCCAAATCTTGATTTAGTGACTTTTTAGCTAGTCAGAAGTATAGCTCTTACTTCCCTTACCATTCTTATTGGATAAATATATTTCAGTACTTACCTGTACTAAACACAAGATGAAAATTCCAAGGCAAAGCCACGTTTGGGAAAGTAGGAGCAATAATAAAACCTAGCTTTTATGTATCATACCTAGCTTAATAACATTTTGTGTGTATTTTCATCAGCATATACCAAGAGCTTTTTAACAAGGAGGACAGTATCATTAACCCCATTTTACAAATGAGGAAGCTGAGGCACAGAGCTGTGATTTACCTAAGAAGCAAACTGCCAAATGCTATGTTCCATCCCTTTTGCCACAGGAGGCCTCATCGCAGTTCTTGCATGTGTTGTTTGAGAGCCGTCGCTCAGGCAGCCCTCGGAACAAACTCCAAGTCCCTCAGCCACAGCAGTGTGTCTCTCTTTTGCATGGTGCATGGGAAGACTGGCCATGCCTGGAGACATCAGTACTTCCAGAATATTGGCTAGTCAAGGACCTTGCCATATGCAGATGCTGACAGTGCTTCTTCAGTACCCACCACAGGAGGACAGAGGTGGTTCTCAATCCAGCCCTGGCCCAAGACAGCACGGTCACACCGAGCAGTGCTGTTAGCTACATTTCCAGGAGCAGTGTATCTCTGTTGGTAAGACCTGCCCAAGGCTACTAAAACCCTTGCCTATCATTAGCTTGGCCCCGTGCCACCCCTGACGTGACTAGATTGCTCTGGGTTCTAGGGGCAACCATGCCACTACATGCTCCTCACACAAGCGAGGCCTGCCCAGAGCAAAGATCATAAAACGCTGCATCGAGTCTCCTCATCAGTGCACACATCTGAAACATACACTGCCTGGTCCCACTCCCCATCTGCAGCTGAGGAGGTCAGCCTTACCAAAAGACCCTAGAAAGGTTCAGCCTGCTTCAGTAAGTGTCTAAGAAAAGAATGGAGGAAAAAAATAACAGGTACATCACACAGAACAGTATTAGAATTTGCTTTCAATCAAGGAAGTGGCCAGTCCAGTCGGATTCAGCTGAAAGACACAACCCTAGGCCTGAAAAGCCCACAAGCACCTGAAGGTATGTTTAGAAGCTGCAGGAGGTCCAGCAGACTCTTCAGACACTGAGACCATCGTAAGAGTCAAGCACACCATTTCAGTATCTCATGCGCTTATACCTTTTGTTAGCAAAGTTAAAGAGTGGCATTATTCTCTCTCCTTCCTCCTGCACAAAAAATTGATGAACACTAAACAAATAATAACTGATGATGAATTATTCTCTGAAGTATTTTATTAACACTGCTTTGTGACCACTTTCCCAGTCACTTTCCCATGCATAGCCTGATGCTTTCAAACATACACAGTCTACGGGAAAAACCACTCATCTACCCATACAAGCCCCAGAAGGTCCTTGCACTGATGAAATAAGCACTGAGGTTAAGCCAGACTATCACTACTCAAACCTTCAGCTCACAGTTGTAACAACAGCCATTAGGATTTAAAAGCAGCTTTGTCCAACTACCTCTTGCATAAATATGAGTTTGTGACCAGTATATCCATAAACATCAACCCATTTGGCATAGCCATATCCCTTCCATGCTGCCACTGAGAAAGCAATCACAGACAGCTCTTCTGTTTTATGGCCTCAACAGGAAATTGTGGTTTTGCTGCATTCAGGGTTTCTTTTACTCTTTTGCACTGTAAGAATTGTGTTTGATTTCATATATAAAGCGAAATGCTTCCAAGTATAATTCTGACTAGTTAGTAAGTAAAGGATAGAGAAAATTTCTCAGCTGGGGAGGTCACTACCATATTTAACCACATGAAAACTTCACTTGGCTAAGAGGGGAAAATAAATCTATTCTAATATTCGATTAGCAGGACAGGACTCATAAGCATAACAACCATTCTGGTGTCTCTGGTAATTGAAGTGAGCAAGCTGAGTTAAGCTCAGTAAATTAATTTCATTTGTGATTATGTAGCTAAATCAGTCTCTCAGTACAGGTACCAAAAAAGAAAGGTTAAAAAAATCTCCCTAACCCTTACCACAGTAATTTCTCATAATGCAGACTTGAAAAAAGGGATTTGCATTGAAATAAAAATAATTGCTAGTAACAATCAAAGATACTGTAAGATATGCAGACAATGACATCTTTAACTAGGACTCACAAATACCTCTGACTATAACATCTTTTTTCCAGCTCTATGTTACTTTGCCAGATTTTAACTATTTGGGCTGGAATTTTTTGTACTAGGTATCTGTCTCAGGAGTTGGCTACACTGGGTTTTTTGGAAAGTTCACTTGAAGTCAGCTCAAGTGTCTCAAAGAAGTCTGGAAAAACATGTCATCTTTTTCAGGAAAAAAGAAAAAATGTCTGAAGACATTTCACAGAGAAGTTGTGGAAATTGCATCCTCACAGAAAGGACTTAAAATTTGGCAGTACAATCAGTCTGCTATCAGCCACAGCCTTTTACTGTTCTTAAGAAAAACAGTACTGGTCTGACTAAATTCATACACAGACACAAAAACCACACTGCACACTCAATAAAGGTTTGGTAGCATTTGGTAGCTAAACTGCTATGGATTTCTCTGTAAACATGTCACAAATCTGGACAAGACCTTCTTTACCACTTTTGCTTTCAAGGACCATGGTGATGCTAGACAGATTAATGAACCTGGACAAAAAAATTCTCCTATTTGTCTGACAGTTCCTGCTGCTGGCACACAGGGAGGACAGAGGACAAGAAGGAAGGAAACTGCTTTACCATAAAGCATAAATGGAAGGTCTGAGATGTCATGAACATACAAAGCGCTAATGAAGGATACATCTCAAAAAACTCAAGTTCTTACTCTTAGCAGCATGCCTTTAATAAAGGTGACTCAGTTCCCCACGGGTAAAATGGGAATTATAATGGCACCTCACTTCATACGATAGAGAATATTTGCAGATCAGTCAGCAACTATCATGAGTGCAACAGAAAAACCCGTGAAGAAATGAGTTAATCTGACTTAAGTGCCAGGCTTCTGTTGCAAGGAATAAGTATGGCACAGGGCCACATACTAAACAAGGAAAATAAAACATAAGCTGCTTATTTTGTGGCACTCTTCACCCTGTCCAATGAAAGAATAAGAAGTCCTGCAGGAAGAGGGAAAACTCAACACACGCAAGCACACAGACACACAGCTAAATAACTGAGAGGGGCACCAGAACACATACATACATACCACTGCTAAGTGACGCAGGTGCTCTTTTGAGTGAGCATTTTGATTACACAAATACAAGAGGAAACTCTTGCAATATATGGTATATTTGCAACAGTAGAAGTGTTTGTACTAGTCTTAGCAGATAAATGGATGTTTGTTTTTTCTTGAGATTACACATAAAATTCTTCAGGCTTCCCATTGACACAATTTCGATACAAAGTAGGACAAGGCACAATGGACAGATGGGAGGGCTATCTGCTCCACAGATTTGTAACATTTAAAAGCCTGTTGTGGAACTTAAGAAGGAACCTTGATAATGAACACTGCATATTTAACATTTAAATCTAGCACAGAACATAAGTATCTAAATATGTGGGTATCTCTGCTGTTAACCTACCCTCCATCTAGTAAGACAAAGGAAGAAAGGGGAATACCAAGAGGGACACAGCCAGAGAGAGACCAATGTAATGGATTACACCTGAAACTAAACTAAGCCTTCTGCCAATAGAATACTATCCAAGAAAAAGCCTGCAATACTGAAGTCATTGAAGAACTGAAAAAAATCACAATGACGTATACAGTGAAGCATATATTTTGCAAAATTGCCATCCCCTACAGTGACAAAATTAGTATAAACAGGATGAACATTAAGATTCCTTCTAAACTTGAAGTAAGGTTTTTGGAGAGTGCACTTTTCAGGTTTCCTTACATACATGCATTATTTAAAAGATTACAGGAATACACTCTTATAAAGATATTATTTACCTTTTTTCTCCTTCTGGCCTAAGAGATATTCTGCAATCAGGGCAACCACAAAGTACTGCACTAAATTCTATCCTCTTAAATTAATGAGACAACCAGCACAGGCAGATTAAAACTTATGACCAGGCAGAAGGAGACACGACAACCTCAGTAAATATTTAAGCCATTTGCCTGATCAACCATTTTAACAACTGTTTCTTCACTACTAATGCTCACATGCCATTGCACACGTGGACACAAGCACACACACAAATGTAGCTGAGGTTCTGAACTATTGTACAAATTTCCAAACCCCACACATCCCTATTATGATTTAATTCTGATTTAATCCTTTTTTCCTTAAATATATATGTTTTTTTTTTTTTTTTTAAGAAATTACTTCAAAATAAAATAAAAGGAACGGTAAAAGGCAGGTTTGATTCCAGTCAGCTTGTGCTGCTGCCTACAAGGGCAAAGGGTCACAGCAACATGTGAGGATCACAGGGCTGGGTGACTGAAGATCACCCATGTTGTGGAGCTGGGAAGCTGAACCTCTCCGAGCCCTCCTTCTGCCACTCTGCCCTTCTCTTCAACATGCACTGCAAACACGCAGTGATCCATGAAGGCAGAGGCAGTAGAATGAAAGAAAGGTGGAGACTTGACAGCATCTGCTAGAGGATGTCCACAGAAACTGCTGCTGAATGGTGAAGATGTGCAAAGGCTGGCATTCGGCCATAGGCTTCCAGTGGCAGAAGAAAGTTCATTTGAGGGGAATAAAATAAGAGTAAGAACATGCTTGGAGTGGGGTGCATTTCCTCTTCAGTATCATGTCTGCGTGTGTCGACTGCACTTTTACTCTTTGTAATGCTCAGGAACAACACTGTACAGCAATCCTCTTAATTGCCCTGGATTCAGCAGCCCTCCACCCATGTCAATCATGTCATCCAACAACATGCACTCACACACCATCTCACACACACCATCTCTCTTCCTCTGCTCCACAGACAAGAAAAAAAAATACTAATTTAAAGCATATCAAAACACATTTTTATAATGTATAAAGATAATACCCAATGGACTCCTGAGAGATACATGAAATTAATCCCAGTTGTGAAGGCCTTGATATTAGCTCTTCACTCCTGGGATGAATTTAAAATCCCACAAAAGCCCATGATTTATTTCCTTCCTACACAACAGCAACAAACACTCACATAATTTTTAAGTAATGTAAAATATCACTTTAAAGCTGTTCATACACATCTGAGAGAGAGAGAGAAGGGAAGAATTAGTTGTTTTGAGAGGTGAGCACTTAAGGGTCCATTCTACCTGCATAATTCCCGTAAATGTTATGGTTATGAATTGAACAAACAGGGTGAAGAATTGTTGGCACAAAAACTGCCTTTCATCCACTTCCTATGTTTTAACATACAGTGCCTCTTCTTAGGGCTAGTTAAAGGTTTTTATACAGTAGTGTTTTTCTATCTCAAATTTTTACATCAAGCAGATGTGCTTATCACAGTGTCTTTCTGGTTATAAGGTTTCAACTCACTACCCAGTATGAAGCTTCCTTGATGATGTTTGGGAAGACACCTAACACTATGCTGGGTGGAGGGAGGGAACTCTGTCAAAGCAAGTTAACTTTCCTACATTTTCATAAACTCCATCACATGAAGGCAGTTGTGATATGACAACTTTTTAAATGGCTTGTATTAGATGTGGAGTGAAATCAGTATTCCACGATCAGTCTCTTGCAAGCTTATTTAACTGACAGATTCAGGGTGTGATCCCAAAAATTTCTGGGCTTACAAGATCACCTCTTACAAGATCAATCATTTATACCTCTGCAACTCTGTCACATTCACGTTTCATTGGTACTGCCTGAGAGCTTGAGTTACCATTTTGTATGACATCACAAGAGATTGCCACAGTAGCAAATGATGTAGAAAAAGGCAAAGAAAAGATAAAGAACTATGTATTAAGCAAGCATAGTAGATAAGAGCTTAAGTTTTAGAAAAAAATACATCCATTATTTCATTTTCATAATGTTTTATTGCTCTAAGGTAAGTAACACTAAAATTATTGGGACAGAGAATTTTTTCCTACCTTCTAAAACCTTGTTACCTTGGATGAAGCTATGAAAATCGTTCCCAGGTTGACACTACCTCCCTTTTAATTTATTCCGAAAATTGTACAAAACCAAAATATACTTTCTTACCTCTGCCTTTTAGAAAATGATAGTGTTCAAGTCAGTAAGTAATGTACAACTACAAATACAACAGCATCATGGCAAAAATAAAACACTATAAGCAATGGAATTTTGTACTAAAATAGATACAAGAGGCACTCAAAACCACAGAGTCAGTCATTTGAATTTTCTTCTGTTGTGAGGCTTTCTGCAGGGCACTAAAAAATTTCAGCCCTTAATAAAAATCCATAGTTCTCTTTCTATGATTCTAGGTCACTGCTGAATGCTAATATGAGAGTTAAAAAGAAAAAAAAGGTAAAGCAAGTTATTCAACTAAGAAGTTTCACAAAAACTTAAACATCCACAAGCATTTTTTCTTTTTCAAGGAGAGGCCTATTCCTGCCATCAGTTTGCAGGGATTGTATGGCTAAGTCCCACCACTGCTAACACGGATAGCTGTGCCCGGTGCATCTGAAGTGCACAAACCGGACAGGAAAAAAACCCTTTCATTTGTTTTACTGACCCACAAAGCCCAGCTACAGTTGCAGTGAAATTGAACGATATCTTGCAATTTCATCCCTTAATTAGGAACCCAGCACATGGCAGAGGTCCAGGCCCTAGCTCAGGCTGTTTATCTTCCAATACTTTCAAGTCACTTACTAGCCAAAAAAGAAATTACAATGTGATTTAAAGGGAAATCAGTCGGCTTCCAGGCTCATTCCTTGCCTGCCTCCTCCCTCTTCTTCTTTTCTGATTAAAATAGTTGTAACCATACCATAAGTCTGATCTCTTCATCCCTGCAAACAGCTGTCCCACTGTGCTGCAAGAAAAACATTTGTAAAAAATATTGGTTTTGGTTGAACTGTATCCTTTATGTTCCCCCTCAAAAATTCCAACAAAGTTTCACAAACATTTTTTTGTTTTCAAAAACTTTCTGTGTTATGTTTTAGTAAAGAAGTTGTGATGGCTTAAGAATTTCCTTTGTAGAACTGAGTGCTAAACCTCAGTTGCTGAGCCCCACCTCTCTGCAAGTGCTCCCCACCATCCAACAGCTTCTGCTGCCTGGTGTCCGGATGCAATGGGTCAATGCTGAAGGAGATCCCCCTCAGACACCCTGCCACTGACCGAGTCCACAATCTGATGTCTCCAGCCCTTCACTCAGACACCCCTTTTCCTTTAGTGCGATCCAATGGGGGAAGGCAAGAACATCACCCAGCTCACACAAGCTGAGTATCCAACTGGAAGATCCCTGAGTAAGGGGTGCCACTGCACGCCCACAAAGCGAAGGAGAGAGACTCAGCTGCACCGACGCTTCCTGTTGAAACTGGGACAATGCTGGCTTTCAGCACACTTGATGAAGAAGGTACCAAAACTGTTGCACAGATATCAGACTAACCTGATGAGCCAGACAGTGAGTTCATCCAAACCACACTACACATAATTCTTCAGCTGCAAGTGAAGAGCTTTGCTGCTTTGTTTCCTTAGAAATAGAGCTTGTGATTTTAGATGTATTACAAAACTGTTATTGTTTTAATTCACTAACTTTAAGAACAAAAATGGATTGTGATATTCTGTGTTTTCTAAAACATCATAAATATAATAGCAGTTCCAGAGCACTTTGAACAGTGAGTGTAAAATACTGTTACTCAGTTTTCCAACATAAGGAAGACCTCAGGTATATTTGACAATTCCCAATTAGAAAGATTTGGAATTTGTTCAGGAACAAACGAATTAGCTGCTTCTTCAAGTGAAGTTAGCAAAGCCTCACACAGTGCAAAGCTGGGAAAACTTTTTACTAAATGTTTTTACCTTGTTATACAAGCACGTGATAGGACAATCTAATACAAAGTATTCAATGAGATGGTGGGAGCACCTGGTGTCATCTCCCACTCAGTGTATTTTGACAGATACAAGTAACATTCCTGGATCATAAACTAGAACTGTGTGAAGCAGAAATTTCTTATTCTTGCATTATGGATAATACTAAAAATATTATATAAAGCAATACAAGGACATTCTGTCTTGGGGTTCTGATGACAAGCCACTTGAGCTACACTTTTTTCCTTTATAATGTCACCAAAAGTCTCAATGGAATTATATATAGAATAAATGATAGGTGATGGTGAATTACAAGGCCATAATACATACAGTAAGCACCTAATATAGTTTTATAAATTACAGACTTTTATAGCTTTATATTCTACAGTGTAATGTCACACACTGCAGTGACACAATACTCCAATTCAACACATGATACCACATTTAAGGAAAAAAAAATATAGGAAATGCAGCAGCAGCCCTTATTCCGGTAAAGTAAAATTACTTTGGAAGTGTGCAGATTTGCCATTTTAGAAGGAGACACAGAGATCAAAATATGGGCCTTGAGGAAGAAGGTATGTGCCAGACAATGAGCAGCTCTGTTGTTCCTCTACGCTGCGCAAAACAAATATGTTTTCCTAACACTAGGCACTGCTGCACAAGAGATCCCAGGCTGGATTCTGCACTCAAGGGATGGGGCAAGGGGTGCTCCACATCATTGAGCAGTGACTTCTCCAGCTGATTAAGAAGCGGCACTGATGGGCTTCACTGGGATTCCCATCAAGAGCTCTTCAACCTGACAGATAACATTGCATTTTGGGGGTCTAAAGGATAATAGTGAAGCGAGGGACTGCAGCTGAGGGAATATTCCATTCCCAGAACTCTGTACTGGGACCACTTCTGAGGCAGGAAATTAAATAACTTCCCCCAAAAAATGAAGCATATGCTATCCAACAGCATCCACCTGCCTGTATATACCCCACTTACTAAGTTTTGGATCCATTGGTTAACTGCAACTAAATCTCACTCAGGGATATCAAGTTCCTATAAATTCTCAGAAAACAGAGAGCCAGGTAGAAAATAATTATTTTCTCAGTGCCTCCTGAGGATACAGCTCCAATCATCCTAGATGCACATCAGCAGACTCTAGGTAACCGTAACGGGGTGGAGCAGGGGGGTAGGGTAGGACAGGGTGAAGAAATCAGTCTCCTCTAGAGCAACCAAAGAACAGGACATTTACTTCATGTTCCTACCACATTAAGCACCAGATGATTCCACCATTAAAAAACAAGGACATAGGAAATCACAAACACAGACAAGTTTGTTACTGATAAACAAGAACACCAGACAAGAATACAAGTGAAAAGGGCACACTCTCACTGCCCTTCTATCATGAGGTAAGTTGTCATTTGGGTGCACGTGCCTGCTGCTCTCGCAGGTGGGCAGCAAACAAGATATCACTGATGTCTTTCAGACACTCCTCACAACTAAACTAGTTAAAGGTGACAACACTGAGAGAAGAAAAAAGGGGGTGATGACAAAACAGAGAGAGGCACTGCCTCAAGCTGCACCAAGGGAGATTCGGGCCGGACATCAGGAGGAGCTTCTTCATGGAGGAGGTTGTTAAACACTGGAATGGACTGCCCAGGGGGGTAGTGGAGTCATCATCCCTGGGAGTGTTCGAGAAAAGACTGGATGTGGCCCTTAGTGCCATGGTCTAGTTGACAAAGAGGTGATCAGAAAGATGTTTGATTTGATTATCTCAGAAGTCTTTTCCAGCCTAAATGATTCTGTAATTCTATGACTTTATGTCTCTTTCACTTGAAAATACAACGTGTGGTCCTCACCAGAATGCTGCTCATATTAATGTCTAGATTAAAACAGGAGGACATTACACCATAAGCCTCTGTTTGAGATACACTCACATCAGCCCCTAGCAATGGCAAAGAGGTGTGACACAATCAATGAAGTTGAGAAAACTGTTTATCTATCTAAAGGCAGGCACCTGCCCAAGCAGCTTTCTGAGGTGCTGCCACATTGCAGAAGCCAAAACAAGAGTCTTTTTCCTTCAGCTCGCTCACAGCTGGTATTTGGGAGTTTCAATAAACCAGAAACAGGCTCAGTTGCCCAGTGCTTACCTTGTCAGGCAAAAGCACATCTCCCAAACTGCTGTGACTAGTAAATGAGGCTAGAAAAACTCCCATTTGCAGGACTCAGAAATAAACCCTGAACTTTGCTGGAAGCAGTCCTACCCAGGCACCCTAACCACACAAACACCTCCCAGTGAAATGGAAGGTTGATTCGCAAAGGATCAGGGAAAGGAAACTTAAACTTTCCTGTTAGTTGTCACTTTTCCATCACTAGAAATGTGACGACTTCAAGAGCCTAGCAAGTGTCCTACAAACAACTCTATCGTGTACCTCATGAGAAGTGTTATGTTGGGTTTCCAGTTCAGACAGCACTTTTTAATTTAATTTTATTGTTTAGAAGTTTCTGCATTGTTCTACATATTGATTCCTTTTATTGTGGAAATTGTCAATATTCAGAGAAGCTGCTATGAGACAGAGCAGGCTCTAACACATGGGTGAGACAATCACTCATGACACTATTATATGATGAGGCTGCTGAAAGCTTTAGTCATTCATACAATACACAGGCTTCATTGAAAAAAGAAACATCACTCTGGCCTGGCAGCACACTGTACAAACAAAACACAACCTCTGCTCAAACAGGATTCCTCTTTTTCTTTCTTTCACTTAAAATTTACTCCACTGACAAAGCAAGCAGTGCACACATTTCACAACCACCGTCAGGTGGGAAACGTGGCTAAGTCTTCCTGATAGCATATCTAACCAGCTAAACAGAAATGATGATTTAATTTTGCTTTCTGAAGTACCTACTCTGAGCCCAGGGGTAGACATCAAATCAAGTGCATGGTTATGATACAGCAAATGTGCCAAGTTGAAAAACAACAACAACAGAAAGGAAACAAGTGCTAAAAAGAAACAAAAATTAATTAGTGGTTGCTTAAGTAGTTTGGAATACTAACAACTGAAAAAAATAGTTTACATAACTTGTGTTTTGCTTCTCCACTTTGATGCAATTGGACTTTTTTTCCTTTTCTGCTAGAAGACAAGGCAAATGACATTGCCTGCTACCATAGAAGAGATGCATCGCTGTGAAACTAGCCTCTCTCCAGTGGAAACCTTGCTTGTCTTTCTTTGCTGGCTTCTAAAAAGACACTCTGGTTAAGAACACGGGGTCGCACAACTGCATGTTCCTAGTGCATCTGAGTCAAACTGAAAGTACTGAGCTGTACTCAATTCCTCTAAGTAATCCTGACCACATTTCTCCAGGGTGAAAATCTTAGAAAGGATAAGAAATGACATTATACTCATATGGAAAGGAGGAAAATGCAACACACTGGCCTGCTAGAAGTGACGCAGTGCATCATGCGACAGTGTCAGAGATCAGGGTTCAGACTAGTCTTAGTTTTGAGCCTTAGGGCAGGCGGGTTACGGTTCAAAAATAATGTGTTTTGGTGTCTGAGATAGGGAAACCAGTGCAGCAGCACTCCCTCTGGCAGGCCGACTTTGCTCTGAAGTTACGCTGAAAAAGAGAAGGACTTTGTGTTCAGGGGTGGGGGTTGGGAAAACAAGAAATGTGGCCTCCCCAGGAAATAAATTTAAGATTATGCTGATGCTCTATCTGGATCCTTCCTAAGGAGGCAATAGAAAATTTAAAAGTTAAATCGAGTTGTCCATGACATGCTCAACACCATTTAATGGGAAACTCCCGCTGACATTATTCATGAGAGACACATTTCTTACCAATACAAATAAAATAAATAGAAAAAAAAATTAAAAATCCCAAAGTACAAAACCTTTCTCTTTTCGATAATGGGTACTGAAGAGGACAGATGTATTTTCATGAAAGGCACCACATGGAAGAGAAAATGTCTCCTCTTTTATTTTTAAAAAGGGTGCCAGATGCAAATGTTTCACTGGACGCCTATAAGTACTTAAAATACAAAACACCTTCTTCAAATGCATTAAACACACAGTGAGGCACTTTAAATACACTTGCTTTGTCAGACAGGCAGCTGGCACCACTTTTGTAATGAACAGGACAAACATTCTGTCCAGTGAAAGTGTTACCAAAATATAGCAGGAGGCTCAGCTTGACTTACACTTACAAATATCAAAAGCAGGTTCTTCTCATTACTTTTCCTAAGGATAAAAAATACTGCCTGGCTCTCATACTCTGGGAAGGCAAGAATAGTTTAAGTTTTCTTTTTAAATAGATCCCTCTACAGAAGGCACATGCCAGCCCCAGCTCCTACTCTCTCATCTCTGAAAGGCACAAACCCCTCCATCCTAGCCTTTCCCAAACATCTACTATTCTGTGGGTGATCAAAAGCCTCCCCTGATCGTCAATTATTCTGCCACAGTAAACAGAGAGCCTTCAGAGAACAGCAGCCACATCAGCAAAAGCATTAGTTAAAACCATATGCGCTATCAAACTTTTCACGCCTGCACTTGGTGCAATTAATTTTGCCACCTTATACATTTCTGGAGGAAAAATGAGAAAGAAAATCACCCAGCAAACTAGGAAAAGCTAGCCTTTCTGAAAGTGAGACGTGTCTTTTGTAAGCTCACGGCATTTAGGGCCACCAAATCCAAATGCTGCGCAGTTTGCTTCATTTACTGAGAAGTGCCAGAGGAAAAGATTTCCTGTAGAATGTGGGGGGAAAACTATTTTTATACTCCCCCAAACGGAGCAAAATGCCAATTCCACCTGAAACTGTACTTTAGGTTTTAAAACACTTATAATTTCCCTGACCTGAGAATCACTCACTGTTTATATCCCTTCCCCTCCTCTAAGGAAGTTAAAAGCAACGTTTCGAGCAGGCTCCATGCGTGCAGCCACACCTAAAACACAAGGCGATGCCTTCCCTCCCCCTCCCCCAAATCCATGAGCAGCCACAGCTGGAACTGTTTTGCACGGGCCGGCCGAGCCGTGTGCGAGCGCTCGCTCCTCTTTGTCCGCACACGGCTCAGCGCCGGCCTCCGAGGTAGGGCTGCGTCCCCCGGGACTGCGGGAAACAGCCCAGCCCCGGCTCCCTCCCTGTAGGGGCAGGCGATGCAGTGTCAAGAGCCGGCCACGGAAAGATCTGGAAAAGCAGCCTGCAAGGAGAGAGGCTTTTGCCTTTCTGGGGATGACAAAAAGCACACAGTTGGGTTTCACATTTTCCTGCTGTCCTGGAAGCTTGGCAAAAATACGGCCGGTATAACATGAAGCCTCCTACTGTAACCAGAGGGTGCTTTTAAAAATAATTTATCCCTTGCCTTGTGAAGCGTATCTGGGACATGCGCGGGGTTGGCCTGGCTTTGGCATGCACAGACTGTCCCCAAGGCAAGGGACAGACGGAGGATGGGGAGGTGAGCACCAGCGCAGCACACTCTGAGCAGGAAAAGGCTCAGCCACGTCCTGTTGGTCTGGGAGGGAGGCAAGCCTGCTCCAGGAAAAGGCAGCACGCAAGTGGGCAGGCAAACTGCAATGTAAGTCAAGTTAGTAATGGTGTGAAAACTGCAAGCAGGAGTACTTCTGAAGGAGCAAGTACAAGAGAAGGTAAGCACACTCAGGCATCTGAGGGAGATGGACACAAGGAAAAACAAGGATGCACCACAGAAGCAAAATAAACTTTTACATGTAACAGGAACATTCTCAGGATGTGTGTATGCCTGCACATCCACTCAAACACGTACGCGTCAACTCACTGTTTCAAAAGCCACATCTAAAATTTCATTAAAAAAAGCCCAGCTGCTTCTTTACCCTGACTTTGTCTTTAAGGACTTAGCTAAGCCGAAGGAGTGGCCAGAAAAGAAGAAAAAAAAAAAACCCACTTCAACCCATCTCTCTCAAATTCTTTTATTTCAGCAATGCATTAAGCAATCTCCCTGCAGAGTTATTCTCTTCTTCCTGGTGTGGATAAAGCTCCCCCTGGGGAGCTCTGTAATTTCCAGCTTCTCCGAATTCAGGTATTAGTAAAGACCGCTTGGGGACACGCAACAATATAACTCTACATTTTCAGGCATTCGGAGAGAACCCCCTAAGGGTCCCAAGTTCAAATTTCTGAAATGTAGGCATTGTAAAAGGAACCTCGGGGGACTCCAGCAATAGAAATCTGCTGAATTCAAAGCATTTCCTAAGCCCTGGCAGGAGCCTTTGCTCCCACTGGAGGCTTTTTATAAAACATGTGTTGCTGACATGTTGACAGATTGCTCAGTGAAGTGTTAGGTGCATACACAGGCTGGCCATTTAGGGGGACATCAGTTTACCCTTCATCTCTACCTGAAGCACCATGTTTTATACATTACCCGAGGACAGGCAGAAAACAGACACTCTCCTACAAAGTACAGTATCACTTGGCAAGAGACAAAAATAAAAAAAAAAAAGACCCCCACAAAACTAAAGATATTACACATATACATACAAACAGGCACACAAGGAGAAGAAGAGAGCAAGAGAGAGAGGGGGAGTTGTACAGCATCTTCCAAATATCAAAAAGGTCAGAAAATAAATTAAGTGTACAATACAAGGCCTAGGCTGGAAATTGCCTCCATGTATCAGGCCTGCCACCCCTTTTCTACACAGGCCAGAGCTCCGAGGGTATAATGAGCAAAGGAATTTTCTAATGACAGCTGACTGTTGGGAGGTAATCTGATCAAAGGCCGATATTAAATCCAACTTCTGCTCATATCAGGGTATT
>NC_138781.1:112687241-112732241 GCF_965178545.1 Coloeus monedula
GATGCCTGGTGGTAGTGTTCCCCCACACCCTGAGGGTTAAATCAATCACGTAGTAAGGAGTTCAGCAACAAGGTTTTTCCACCAGTTGGGAGAGATGGGAGGGACCTTTTCTCTGCATTAGGGCATCACCCGCTTCCCCTCATCTCTTGTAATTTTTCATTTAAAAAATATCCAGCTCCTGCAAGGACATTTTGGTGACAGCCTCAGTCTCTCATGTGGTCTCCCTCTGGCACAGTGCAGTTGTGGCTTGTTTTTCAGTATAGGCTTTACAGCTTTCAGTGTTCCCTTTCAGGGGGTATTTTCTATGGAGTTTGAAAACCAACTCTCAGTGGTATCATACCCTAAGATAGTTGGTCACCTCAGTGATGCAGCTCCACTCCTGACCTGCAACAACGCTGCAAATTTATGAAAAGAGGCGACTTCCTATCTGACAACACTATAATCAGCACCAAAGCCAGTAACTAACACAAGCTGTATGTTTATGGTTCACAAGGCATCACATTGTTAATGAGCAGATAAAACAAGAAGAAAGGGCTGTTCTTTGTTTACAATACTCCCCTCATAAGCAACAGATGTCCTGATAGACTAGACTGCATTGGCTTTGTTGGTTGAGAACCTCCCGCTGGCCCTGGATGAGAACCAAGCATCCATACTGATTTTGTTACAATTGTCAGCTACTTTTGTTACTACAAAGCATGAACTGTTGCTGACTCATCTGTGGTCCCATGGGCACAGAGGAAATAATGTATGGAGTCATGCAGTGACTCCATGTATTGTTTTTCCCCTAAGATGACTACTGCTTGTATGCCCAAGAGTGCTTTCTTGTGGGGTGCCACACAGTTTCCTGACATTACCCTTCCTGGTGACTGTGTGCATGAAGAAATGGCTGGCAGACTTACATTCTTCTGGTTTCTGTTGGTGGCACTGAATGATTGATGTGTTTTTTGCCAGAACGAGACTGAGGTGAAGATGAACCATCCAACACCCAGACCAGTGTACTACTGGCAATGAATCATCATTAGTTACCAGAGGCACAGAAAGATGACATAGACTGTTTCAAGAGGGGCAAACATGCCTGAATTCTGTGGTGGTGTGCTGTGGTCCTCCTGGGTTTTGGGCCATCCACATAAAACCAATGGCCAAACAACCTTTTTGTATGTCGTCAGAGGCTCTCAGGGTTTGATCTGTAGAGTGAAGTATAAATTACCATTTTATTCTCCTACAGAATTTCATCTTCAGACCACTTCAAAACTTTGGCTGATGAAAGATGGAGAAATGCCGTTACTGTATATGGTTTTATACAAGAACATTATTACTCTGTTTTGCCATCCACTTTGTCCCTCAGACTCCTTTCAGCCATCCTTTACAATACTGTTCTCATCCACTAATCTTAATGTGGAACCTATACGTGATAGAGGACAGGTCTCCTGAGGTGCTTTACTCAGAGAACACTCCTCTGGTTAGCTCCTGAAAAGCTGGCAGGTGCCCTGTATAAAATCTCCAACTTCATGCATTCAGTTTCCCTTATTTTTAGATTTGTCGGATTTGATGCTGCAGGGCCAGTTTGGTGTGGGTTGTGTTTTGGCTTAAGTGTGCTGGAGGAGAAAAGAAAATAGGGAAGAAAGCTATAGGTAGGGAGTAATTGCGGCAAGTTTAAATATCATTTGCATACTGATCCTAATTACTGCTCCCATTTTTATGAACCATGGTAAACACAGTTTTATAAATTGAAAAAACAAGCTCATGTATTTATTTGTTCTCACACAGAGCTTTCTGTCATGACAGTTTATAAACGCCTACCTTGATGTGCCATCAAGACCTCCTCCCTTAAAACATTTTTCTCAGCCTCTTTGGTCATGGAAGCTGCGGGTGTGATACTCAGACTGTGGCTTTGAGGGGAGGGTGTGCTCTCCTCAGACATTCAAAATCAAGCATTCATCATAGCATATGCCATCGAGAATGACTTGTTTTTATATTCTGCTCAGTGAACCAAGATTATCTACTTCACTGAGAAGAATGATGTAGGAGCCCATCTCCTTTGTTTATTCTGCTTTCAGACAGACAAAAGGCAAGTTTGATGAATGACACATGGATGCCTCAAAAAGTTGTTAACTAGAACCCTTCTATGGTCTCCCACTCCAGAGTTTCACCCTGTCCTTTGTAACATGGCCATCCCCCACACCTCCAAAGGGAAACTGCCTTACATCTTATCCGAAAATGCTTTTCCCCCTTAAAATACAGTTGCAAGGATAATTTCCCTGTCAGCACAGGTTACAGCTTGTTGGTCCAGACCACATTTGCAGTGGGAATTAATGTAATGCTCCCTTTTCATTTCTCCTGGCCAGCAATCACTTCATTTCTGAAACAGAGTGCTGTGTGAGTCTGCTCTATAAAGCCCTGTCTCATGAGCACTGTAGATGTCCTCGAGGCATGAGTCTGATAGTAGTCCAGGTAACTGTGAACACCACCTGAGTGAGGCACAGGGTAATAATAAAGATGACAGCAGTGCCTGTGCTTCTCTTGGCTGTTCTCTTTTGTTTTCATTTTCTATATTTAAAAAACAGTCGGCTTGCTTCAGCTTAAAAATAATGATAAATAAACCAATGACTCAAATTTCTTGAGGAATTTTTTGAGCTGTAACTTTAACAAGATCTCAAGAAATGACCTGTTAGTATTCTCATGTTACTAACACTCAGCAGATGAACTAGCTGTCTACAGCAGGGTCCTTTCCATCACATGCACACTTGAAGTTTGGGTTGGTGATACTAATAGCACACCCTTGAACTGTGTCTCCATTCTTCAACATGACACTAAAAGTGGACTGTGCTGCTCTGGAGCCTTTTGTCAGCTCACAGTGATTGAAAGATCCTCCCTGAGGCTCTTTTCTCCTTAATATCATGCAGAATTTCTGCCTTCTCTTTCAAAAGAAAATTCCTTGTTTAACTTCTCTAGGGTCACTGTATACTAGTGCAAAAAAACAGGTGCAAGACAGGTCTCTCTCTAATGTTAAATTTCTGTACGCTTCAATTCTCCATAGATGATTCACATCATTTCTGGATCAAATTACCTGGTTTTAACTACTGACAGGATCAAATTAACAAGGAAAATGGAATATAAAATGAAACACATTGTAATGAGGGTGTGACACAGAAGTACTGCCAACAGACAGAAACCTGTTCCCCTGTACAGAAAGGTACCCATGCACTCCTGTAACTTGCAGTAGGCCAACAGTGAACAGACAAGTTCTACAGGGTGAGCAATGCATTGGAAATAAACTGCACCTCTGCCTTCCAAGATAAAGCCTCTGTCACTTGGATTCAGGCATCTGCCAAGTTCAGAGGACGCAGATGAGAAACTACCGTTTGCTACTGAAATTTCTATCTCAAAGAGTTGACTCTACCAAAGGTCTGTCACACCATGGAGACAACGTACAACATCAACAAGGAAATTAAGCAGAAGCCAGTACATTTCTGTCCTTTGCAAATTAAATACAGACTTGGCACTTGCACGCTGTGCATTAAAGCAAACATGAAATACCCAAGCTACTGGGGATCTTGCCAGCCCCGGAACTGAAGCAGCATCCTGAGAAAGAGAAGTTGTTTACTTGAAAGTGAATACAACTTTCTTTCTTAGAGAGCTGAACTGTGTGCATGGCATTATACCATATAATGCAGACATAACACAGTCACTGCTCACTACTGCAAGAGTCTTTGCAGAGTGATCCATTGTACTCCCATCTATGCAATAAGCTTTCCTTCTTAAACACCCTTGTCCCTTTTAATATCCAGACCACAATGCAAAATTCTGGGTAACTTCAGCAGTACAGGGGCCTGAACATCCATTATTTGCTCATGCTCAGCCTTCCTCTAAAGGAAGTATAACATAACTAAACATGCATACTATGAACGAAGAGTTTCTGAACAGATATAGTTTAGGTTCCCAAATTAATCTGATTATTACACTAGGCACAAGGCCCTTTCCTCAGGTATTTCCATCTTCACTTCCTCTAGCAAACAGCAATAAGTAACAGCAAATAAAAGGCTGAAGAAAGCTGCCACAGTTATACCTAACTTCTGCTTCTAGAGGAAAGGTTAATCTCTGTATGTTGAAGTGACTACATTGAAATCCAAAGTTCTGTTCCCTCATTTTGGATGCTAGTTCTGCTTTTAGCATCACTTACTTAAAACCACAGAGACATGATCCTGTTTACTGTTTTGTCCAGTCACATTTATTCATGCCAATACTTAAAGCTTGTAAGTTTCATAAATTAAACTGGAGCAGTAATGAGGGTAAAAGAGCAGAGGACTGTCTTGTTAGCTTTCAGTGAAAACAGACATGGATCTCAGGCACCTCTGCATCCTTTCAGCTGTTAAGATATTTATTCAGCAATTAAAGATTTTAGCAATCATGTTATCCACTTCACCTTACTTAACACCATTTGCCATCCTTTCATTTCTTCTAGAGAAGACTTTTTACACATCTGCAAAATTACTTAAGACTGGAAATCCATCTGCAAGTCATAATCTTGTTTCAATGAATAGCACATTATGGTCAGTAAACGAAATGTTCGTTATACTTTAATGCACACCTATTTGCAAATCATTTGGACAAATTTATATGGTATATAGATATGCAAAACAGCCAGACTTAGCAGATGTTAGCCTCTAATCTTAAAGCTTCATTCTTTACTTTGGAGTTGCAGAGAGAGGTATTTGAGAACTCAGATAAGACACACACTTCTGAATACAATTCTATAAACAACAGGCATTTGTATAAGAGCTTGCTATACTTTTCATGAAGATTCACAGAAGATGTTTTCTAAAATAGAAGCTTTGATGGATAGGACCCTGTATTTTAAATCAACATATAAGCATGTAGCAAAGCAGTGTTGGTCCAAATTTTATACCTCCAGATCTTCTCAATCAAGTTCAACAAAACTTAAATTCAGAGCCACAAGAATTCAATTTTTATCCCAAATACAATGGTGTAAACTGTCATGGGAAGAGGACAACGTGGGAACCATGTTTTACAGTTTCAGTTTTATAGCTATATGGAAATCTGTTGTGGGAATGATTGCTGTATATGCATGCACCATGACTTGCTTCTCTGTAACAGTATTAATTAGCATAACTCATATAAGGGAAAGCCTAACTTATAATTCTAATTAAATAAGGTTTGCCTTGTATCAGTAATTCCATCCTGGAGTGCCATATATTCCTCTTTTCCCCCTTAAGCCAAGAGGAAAAGGGCAAACAACAGTGAGAATTGCAACACCACTGAATAAAGAACCTCCCCTTAACATCCTGCATTCCTCAAGGCTCTAACAGCCTTGAGGCTGTTAGATCTCCAGCAGCACTTTCCTGCACTTTAACTGCATGATGCTATTTAAAAATGAACTGAATAGTCAAGGCAGACTTATTATTATGTCTTTCTTGTGTGCTACTTTTCCTTTCAAAATAATCTGTGCATCTTAATGCCCAAAATTTGGAATGGAGCATTCCTGAAAAATAATTTCCTGGTATACCATTTCACTTCATATGCAAAAGTTTCCTTCACTGATGGCCTGGAAGAGGTGGTGAAAAGTGTTAGATTGTGGGATGGTCAAGAACAAAGCAATGTGGAGAATGCTAATAGTCAGTGAAATTACTTACCTCTGCCGGTAAAGTTAAATTTGTGTCTGAAGTTTACTGCTTTTCAGTCTACAAATAATTTCTTTATGCTTACTCAGCTTAAAGAAAACTGGTAGTTCTGGGCCCCAGACAAGAGAAGAGACCACTAAATGTGCCAGAAAGGTGTCTTTTTTGGGAAACAGAGTGTTTTGGGATCATGACCTCATGTGTATCTCACCTTCAGTAATTAAGTTCATTTTTTATTTAATTTTCAAGCATCCTTAGATATTCCTAACCTTTCTGAGACACTGTGAGGATAAATACACCAAAGGCTTAAGGCAAAAAAAGTACTGTCACATCAGGAGCTAAACCCCAGACAGGCAGCATTTAAGAGAGACACACTCAGTATTTCTTCACCAATCACTCAAAATGGAAGTTCAAATTTATTTAAAAAAAAAAATAAAAAGCTGTATTGTTATATGCCTTTCTCTGGATGAAAACATTAAATTTAATAATTATCTACACAAAGCAGAGGATTCTGATGTAAGTAAGAATAAGTAAGTGATTACTTGTGAAAAGTAACAGTAATTTGTCTAACTCATCTATCCTCACCTAGTCCCCTCCACATTCCGCTGTGCATTCTCTGAACCTCTTTCATGTACCTTGGCTTTTCAGGATCACTTATTTTAAATAGCTTGAAATGTCCTCATAGTTTAACAATGGAAGAAATGAGCGGACTTTAAACCTATTTTCTTCACGAGGGAGCAACGGCTTTCATTAATTTTCTTGTCAACAGTTAAATAGAAACATTTCCTCACTTTCTTCCTCAAATCTGTATTGAATAACCATATTGGTTGTTTCATTTATGAATCTACTGAAAGGACAGACAACTAATCATAACACAAAAATCCTTAAAATGAGAAACAATAGTTTTTGATGAATGGATTTCTACTACTCGTAAGTTTTCTTTTAAAAAAACTTGGCATAGGAAACACACATCATTATTCCCTTTCTACCAGCACAAGTACCTTCTGTATTCTAAGCAAATGTAATACAGAATGGAAGACAGGTAAGAAATTTTTAAAATGAATGAGAAATTGGGGGTGATGAAAAGGAGTTAGAAAGACCCAGCCTTGAATAATGAGGCAATGTGAAGAAGGTTAATATTCTGTGAAATTACTTACCTTTACCTGTAAAGGTAAATTCTAGTCTGAAGTTTACTAGCTTTCAGTCTGGGAATAATTTCTTTATGTTTCCTCAGCTTAGAGAAAACAGTGGTAGTAATGCTGAAGAAGTAGGCTCAGTGAACAGGTCTAATTTTAAATAACAGGGAAGAAACAAGTCATCAAGTATGCCTTAGATTGGAAATAGGAATTTTGTTCTTTCCTCCCTTCTGCTCCAGCTCATAGAAAACAGTGCAGACTGGGTACAAAAGGATCGTGCCAAAGAACAGAAGACAATTCATGAGATCAGTTTTAGAGTCACAAATTTTAAGTAATTTTATTTAGCTATTGGTCTTTGAATGATTAATACACTCACTACATGAACTTCAAATGAACTACATAAATCTGACCCAGGTCTGTGTTAAAAAAAAGAAGACAAAAAAAAACAGAAATAGAGGGAGAAGCATAAGATTCTGCAGGCATTTTGCTCAGACAGGCTTAGTGTTTCTTAAAATATGGTACACCTGATTGTGCCCATAAGGCTGGAAAATGGGAGTGTTGCAGTCTTTACTTACACAATAATATAACATTACACATGCTATTTTCAAGGCATTTCACCAGTATAGGCTAGCTATCCATGCACAAATATAGATACTTTTTGGAGATGATGGACAGCTTCTTGAGGGGAAAAAAAAAAGACTGTCCCTGTTTCTTATAGCTGAAATGCTACCAAAAATGCTAACTGAGAAGTATATTTTTGATTGAAACATACAATACAATTATACCGGAATTTACAGGCAAACGCTATCATACAAAAGACAACTACAGAGTTCTGTATTGGAGCCATGTCCCTAAAGCTAATATGCAATCTAATTAACATGCAATTACTCTTCTTTCACTGTGATTTAACTGCTCATTTTAAGGAGTAAGAAAGAAGAACCTTTTATCTAGCATTTTAAGCAATGTATGAGAGTGAAGGAGAAAGAGGATACTACAGTGTACAGTTTAGAGCCAGACAGAAGTTGCAATATCTTCTTAAGAAAAAGATGCTTGCTGAAAAATCTCTCTGCCATCCAAAGGACACTTCCGTGGGAGCAGAGGAAATGTTAACTACCATTGTTACATTCCAAGTAAAATTTCTTCAGTTCCAGTATCACCAAATGCAACCATAATGAAAACTTATTTTTAGTCAATAACAAAATAATCAAAATTTCTTTTTCATTTGTTTGTCAAAGATGTGGCTCTCTGCTCTTCCCATTCCCCCTCCTCAGAAGTAGGCATAAAGTTCTGCTAAAACTATATACTTCATTAAGAAAATAGCTGGCAAGCCCTATAAACTATGCAAATAACATTTGGATTGCAAACCACATTTACTGCACTTGGCTGATGGAAGAATGATTATTCCATGTCTCAATTCACTAAGAGCATATTGACTACTTACATACACAACATTTCCTGTACACCTAATAGTTTCCATGATTTGGTAAACACATTCCACATATCCCAGTTAAAGGTTTCAAATCCAAACTTTTCTTCCACAGAGTATCCTGTATTTATACATCCTAGAATGTTATGGAAGGAAAGGGTGGAATGCTGCACACATTTTATGGCGATTGTACTGGGCTCTGTTAAAACCTGTGGTTTGATTTTGAAGCTACGTAGTAAGAGGCAGAACCCCAAGCTTCCATGAGTGTGCATTACAAAGCATACATTATGTCCTCTATCAAAAGTTACGTAATTTGACAGCAAAATGTATAAGTAAGCCCATAATTACCTTAAGCATCTGCCACACAGTCAACCCTCTGGGCTCACAAGTCAAAATATTGTGCTAGAGCTCCCAGAGAGTAGACATAAGGAGACAAGGGAGGGCCAAAATATGACTTTAGGGTTGAACACTACTCTGAGCGCCTTCCTTACCTCCTTGACTCAGAATGTCTGGGACCAACAGCCCTTGGAGGCAAAATATTCCCCAGCTATGGCTGGATGATCAGGGCCAGCCTCTCTCTGTGCATGGTAAAAGAGGCTGTGCTGCCAGTTACCTCTGAAACGAAGGGGTGACAAAGAAGAGCCACACCATTCTGAAGCACAAAACTTCCATGAGTACTACAAAGCATCAGCCAGGTTTTGACAATGTGCATGTGGAATAATCCACCCACTCGCACCTCAAAAGTTGTGGTGCTTTTTGTGGACACTGAGACCCTGTGGCATTTTTCACAAGAGCAGTAGGCTTGCCACATTATTCTTGGACAGAATTTCTTGTCTCCCCCTACTATGTCTCATTGGTGTTAGCTGCTGTCTTCTGCAAAACTGACTACATTTCATGCTGTTGTAGGTAAATAGTTGTTAAAAAATTTTGGAACTTAGAGAATGAAAGGCCTTGTGCAATTCTTACAGGTATATATAACATAAGGTTCCCCCACATGCAAAGAACAATTCTGACTCGGTGAACATGTATTCATTCATTATAGCCCTGTTCACCACCCTCACAGATCTACTGACTGAGGTGCAGTTTCAAAACCACTGTATGAAAAAAATCTGTGGGACTCACAGCATACAGAGATGCTCTTTGATTTCATATCCAAGATGATGAATTTTGTAAGAGCTAGAATTCAGCCTTTAATTTTTATTGGGCCTCTTTCCATGCCTGTAGAGGAGACCTGCACAAGAAATTTTAGGCACTTCAGGCACTGTCCAACAACTGAAATGCAATGGAAAAGGCTCCATGCCTCTCATGAAGCCAAGTCTGTATCCACAAACTCACCCTCAACAGTATGTCAGGGTCAGCTATGCCTGCACTGACAAAAAAACATATGCTTTGTGGAATTCCAAATGCTCTTTTGTCCCATGCTATGAAGGGTGATTGTTCCTACCACTTGGGAACTTGTCATACATTCAGTGGTATTCACAATGGTATATTCCTGAAGAAACATTACACAAAAGCCAGAGCATTTACAAAAATAATTAAAAAGTGATCAAATCAAAGATAAACTTGTTGCAATGGATGACTGTGCAAATAACAAGATGGGCTGTAGACCTGAGACTACAGCTATATTCTTGGTTCCCATAAAAAGCACCATCAAGTCCAGCAGAGGCTGTAGAATGAAACCAAGTATTTTGACCGAATTTTGCTCTGCTATTCTTGCTGAAATACTGAAGTACTCAACAGGAATAGTAGCACTACTCTAGATACTGTAGAGGAAAAAGGGTACAAACAGTAGAAAAGCAGAATGCAAAAGGAGGGAGAACAGACAAGAAGGAGAAGCAGTTGGGATATTCCAGGACCACAGAAAATCATTCCTACCCTTCTCAGCCAAAGGGAGAACTGCAGGGTTACCTGACCTGCAGATAGTGAAAAAGGCAATAGAAATAAAAGCACAGTTCCAGAAACCCTCAGTAAAAGAATGGGAAATATAGAGATAACAAGGACAGAAAAGTAGTCTCAATAGCAAGTACAGTAAATAACAAGATAAAAATCAACGACAGTGGCAGTCAGAGAGAGTCACAAAAGAGGCAGAATCTAATTTTAATAAGATAAATTGCATTCTTCCATTTCCTCAGCCTTTTTTACCACAGAGTTTTACCAGGGAGTGTCTGGTATCATGGCAGACAGGGGAAGCTTTTCTACTTTCAAACTTACCTGCCACAGGAAGCTGTTTGCAAATAACTGCAGTTAATGCCACAGCCTGTCGCTTGTTTGGGAAGTGCTTTGTGAAAATAAGTTGGTTAAGCACTGACTAATTTTAAATGACAGAGCAATAGAAAGGCAGAGATCAAGGTGCCAAGGAGAAGAATCTTGAGAGAAACAGAATGAGAATTTGAACTCACTAGAAGAAATCCTGCCCTCTGCGAACATAATAATGACTTTTCCACTGGCTTCAGTGAAGCAAAGATTACAGACAACAACCTATGGACAAAAACTGAAGAACATTCTCCAGTCAGGCTTGACAGATGCCTGTGAAGAAATGATTATCCTGTAATACACAATTTTCTAATCAGAACATAACTGAAGGAGCAAATATTAAACCTGTTTTAAGTATTTCAAAGGCAGTTTAGAAGAATAATTAGCATCATACAGAAATCTATGGTTATTGACACATTAAAATAGTTCAGGACAAAGATGTGTTGCTTAGAAACTGAATTTACAGGAAAAATCGAACATGCTCAGTGTTTTGCAAAAATCCAAGCATCATTCCTGGCCACGTACTGAAGTCGGATAACAACAATAAGAAATAAACACATACACATGAAAAATTAATGACGTTAATTAATGTGTTGATGGTAAAACTGATGTGTTATGCACTCATGCTGAAGCCTGCATTTGTCAGAGAAAGGTGAATTAGCAACTGCCAGTCTCATTTCCCTGTGCTTTGCTTTTACAGCTGGTAGAAGCCTTGCAAAGTACTTGAAAAACTTGACCCTTCTCCAGCCTCCCCCGCATGAGTCACCCAACCTTCCTTCAGTCATTAGACTGCACTTCCTGCTGGGATCCAGCAGTAAAACAAATGAGAGACACCAGTTCTGGTCACAGTGAGGGAGGTAATAAAGTAGTGACAGGTATTTTTATGAAATTTAAAACTAATTCCCATATATTATACACATCGACTAAGTGCCAATCCATGGCACTATCTTATGTAGAGCTCTATTTCAAAAGACATCTTGACAGGCTCCAGTCCATTCTCTGTCCTGAAAGCATACTTTTGTTTTCACATAAAGGCAAAATAATTTCCTGCACTTTATATGCTTCAGAAATATTACACAGAAAAATATTAAATCTCTTTACTTGTACATGTACAGCAACATTTTTGATAAAACTTTTAAGCATAAATATGAACCAACATTTCATAGATGAAGTTCCAGTGTTTCATGTCATTATTTAATCCATGACAAGTACTCCTTGACAAGTTTGAATATTTCAGAAGATTAAGCACAAGATAAGCAGAATATTGACTGCCAGTTCACCTTTTATAGTTAGTTTCAATGATAACTCTCCGTTCTACCATGTCTTTCATATGTCTACATTTTTGAGAAAATCACACTTTCTTCCCCCAGGAAATGAATCCCAAATGAAGCATCCATTGAGAGAAGTGATCACACTTAGTCAGACAAATTTAATAACAAATTTACCCTTTTCTGTCCACAGATCCTCCTGGTATTTTAGTTTCAAACTTGCCTAAAATTACACTAACTGTGCTAAAAGGACTCCTGTCCCCATAAACTCCTTGGGTTCATTCCACAGTGCACACAAGAGACTCATCCCTTTAAACTTCAAGGAGTTCCCAGTGCAGTGTAGAAGAGAAAAATTCGGAGATTATGGAATAATCATCTCCAAATCGATCAATTTCCCCCGAAGGTAAAAAACCGAAAGAAAGAAAAAAGTTGAACAGTTCCAGCTTGTCTTCTTGAAGGGAAAGTACCTCCAGGGCATGTTGTAGAATGATCCCAATCTCTTGCTCCTGATGCTTATTAAGAGGTCATAGGTATCAGTTACACTACAGCATTCCCAAATGATAACCTCAGCTAAGGACAATGACCTCTTAGTACAAGTACAGGGATATAAAATTAGGAATATTAAGGGTCCACACCAAGAAGGAATTTGACTCAACTATCAGTCATTTTGGATGAACAGTTGGAATAAATGCATAGCTGGTGTCTTGTAAAAGACAGAGGAGATTTAGTAAAAGGGACTTCAGGTTCCAATATTTTTCACCAATGCAGCACCCTGTGTCAAAGCTAAATTTCTATTGATCATTACAGTGGATTTCCACAACAGAGTATTCAATACCAAAAGGTGTCTTTCTCAAAAGGCACAAGGTATAGCTCAGAACACCCTGGGTAAATTAAAAGGTGCTTTCTCTTTGTCCTAAACCAATTCCTCCAAACTAACAGAGTCACAGTATAGAAGCAGAAGTGACTTTACAACCATCTCAGACAGGATATTATGCCAAGACCAGGCAGGGACTAGAATGTTTTCAAGGACCTTTCTCCTCCAACTACTCTCTTGTTTCCTAAAAAGTGGGGGTTTTAGACGCTCCAGATTATGTTTAAAAGGATAAACAAAGCCCATGTGGGTGGTGTGTTAGTGAACTACCACATTGCCCAGAAGCCTTAACACTCTACAGCTGATTGTATAAACACGAATTAAGGTTTTTCTACAACTGTATTAAGCAAAGTGTTAAAGAGCTGTGGGGCATTTTGTTACATTTGGTTTTCAAGCTATGAATTTAACTGCTGAAAATATAAGTAATGATAATCTGTTGTACCTCCCATTCCGTTCATTTCTAAATGGTAATTAAAGTAAGCGCCAATAATAAAAACAGCAAGTATTTCAAGAAAATTATTTTAGAAGGTGCAGGAAATTCACCACTTAAAAAGGCTAATTTGTCATGGCAACAAGACCCATTTTGTAATACACTGACAATATATTATAAATATTCCAGTAAAATAGAAGCATAAAATAAACAACAGGTATTTACTCCAAGGTAGTTGATTCTCTGAAACCCTGTAGTCAATATGGACTGGAGGTGTATATCTATATATACATGCAAGACAATCATTATTTTATTTCTAATAGTGTGTCTATTAGAATCATACACATGAATTCCCATTGTACTGGGTAAAGGTCAGGGTACCTACAACCCTGTATCAGCAGCAGCTTTACAATTCAAAGTCTGTATTGCTGAGGACTGTGAAAAACAAGACAAGCTTGGCCACAGGATCCGTATCGATTACAACAGTAATTGGAAGGAACATAGTTATCATAGGGTAAGTAATGACTATTTTTTCTTTTTCACATATGTGCCAGTGTTGATGATTCCCCCACCCTCTCTGTTCCTTTCCCTGCAGGCAAACATCTTCCTTGGACAACAAGAATTAGGAATTTCAGCTGCATAGATCAAATAGTGATTATAGTACTGCTTTCCCAAAACTGGAATGAGCACTGGTGGTTATGCCCTGCACAGAATGCCTGATAAAGGTCAGTGCATTACCTCATGTCATCACCTGGCAGATCTCAGAAACTGGACCCTCTTCTGAAGCAGGCGGGAGATGTCACTTGAACACTCAGAGAGCAAGGTTAATATTCAATGGGAAAGTCACAGTAGCCAAACAGTAATGCAGAGAGATACCCTGTACTGCCCATTTGGAAATGCTCTGTGAGGAAACGGCTTGACCTTTAGAACACCCAGCAGTGGCTATAAATAAATGGAACAACAGACTGTCACTGTAATAAAGCAAAGTTCTGGACCTAGCTAGGGCAGATTTTCAACAGAGTGCCAGGGAGGCATTTGAACTAACTCTGAAAAAGCCAGGGAGCCAGCCAAGTCAGTGCTTCAATATGGGGTGGTGATGGAGGGCTAGCTTGGAAAACACAAAATAGAAAAGCCAGAAGAGGAACAATTTATGACATTATCATGGCTCCTCCCAGAACCTAATGATATTGCACTCACCCACAACAGAATGTCAGGCATCCCAGTTGATGCTTTCACAGTTGTATGTCAAAAATCACCGTATAGATATGTCCTCTGCTATAGCCTGGGACTATGACTGTAAGTCATACTGCTAAGCATGACTTGGGAAGAAGACACTGAACCAAGGTATACTGTTTATGTAATATGTTGTCTTTCTCGGGGGAGACCTTACTGCTCTCTATAACCACCTGAAAGGAGACTGTAGCCAGGTAGGGGTCAGCCTCTTCTCCCAGGCAACAAGTGCTAGGACCAGAGAAAATGGCCTCAAGCTGTACCAGGAGAAGTTCAGGTTGGACCACAGGAAGAACTTTTTAACTGAAAGGGTGGTTAAACATTGGAACGGGCTGCCCAGGGAAGTGGTCGCGTCTGCATCCCCGGAAGCATTCAAGAAACAACTGGACATGGCACTCAGTGTTATGGTTTAGCTGACAGGGTGGTGTTCACTCAAAAGTCAGACTCAATGATCTTGGAGGTCATTTCCAACCTTAATGATTCTGTGATTTTAAACCAGACTCTGGGTGGCACATACATGGTGTCTTGTAGCCTGCAAACCAGTGTACTGTTGTCCTCAGGATTCACTTTTACCTTCAGTGAAAGAGTTTTACTTGGGAACATCTGAGCAAAAGTAGTCAAAAGCTTGGTTCAAGTGTGTGATGGCCAAGTCCCAGGAAGACATGGGTTCATGTTCCAGACAGGAATGTACACCTTGGGTATTAAGAGCCCTTTGGACCAACTCTGCTGCCTACTCCATTTGCCCAGTAAGGCATGGATAGCTGCTAGATGAGCCCTGAGAGCCCCATACGAGATCCCAGATTATTTAAATGTGAAAGACAGCAGAGAGACAGTTCTACCAAGAACTACACCTGGTAACTGCTGCACTGGGGCTGCCTACAGCAAATCCCTTTGCCAGTGAGAGAGCTACAGTCTCGAGTTGAGCAGTTTCTGCTGCAGATCAGGACTTCTGGGCCAGCAAGGGGGTGTCTCTGTCCATGGTACTCAGTGAGGCAATGGTGCCATCACCAGTGCAGGGACACCAGATCAGATCCAGTATCTTGACATTATGTTGGGAATTCAGGTTCTCATGGTGCAAAGTCCTTAGTGGACACGTGGAGTAGATAAGCCAACCACAACTCTTTCTAGTATGTGCTAAGAAAATCATCAGCATTTTTTAGTGGTGGAAAGTCAGGCTAGAACATAGATGAAAATAGGAAGAAAAATTGGGGAAAAAATATCAGTGAAAGACATACAGGAAGCACTCAAACCCTCTTGGAAGACACTGGTTGCTTCCTCTCCCACCTGAATTAGAGCAAGAGTTCTGGCATTTACAGTTAATACTCATGAACAGGTTTGTTACAGGGCTTCCCCAATTCAAGACTAACAGTTCCATGATACAG
Source organism: Coloeus monedula (assembly GCF_965178545.1). Classification (NCBI taxonomy): domain Eukaryota; kingdom Metazoa; phylum Chordata; class Aves; order Passeriformes; family Corvidae; genus Coloeus; species Coloeus monedula. Next base: position 112,702,874 of record NC_138781.1, read on the forward strand.
ACCATCAGCTGCTTTCTATTACAGGAGGTCACTGACAGACAACTCAGGAAATGCTACAGGCTGCTTTTAAAACACCCAGGAGATGAAGATCTACTGGTTTTATGACTGATTAACAATCTCAAGAGCAGAGATTAATGGTTTCCAAGCAAAAGGGAAGGGGGTTTATGCCTCCTTGCCTGTGTTAGCTGTTCATCATGGATCCTCAAGATAAGCACAGGAGTTTTGAAGAACAACCAGAAGGCTGTGCTCTCTACTTTCACAGCTTCCAGCTACAGCATATACAAGTTCCCTCCATATCTAAGAATTATTTTCACAGAATTTTGATATGAAAATCTAAGAACACAATTACCAAGACCTTCATCTATTCTCCATAGGAGCATGAAGTTTTGCATATGAACTTCTGTATGGCAGATTCTGTATAGCCTTGGCCATTCAATACTGCATATAAATCTTTCATTCAAGTCCAGTGAGAGGTTTTATGTTGCTCTTTGAATTCAAAATTATGATCTTGGGAGGCAGAAGCTGTAGTTACCACCCTATTCCCCTTTTTCCCCAAATATCAAGGATTGGGAGTTGCAGATATGGGTCCTGGACCACATAATAATGAAAGGATGTGAGACTACAAATTGGAAACTACCTTATGAGTTGGCTGGGACAAGAAACTAGAGGTGAGGATCTGCTTTCCACTCTGTCAAACAGAATATCATTTTGTGAAAAAGAAGGCAGAAGTTTGTGGTCCAAAGCAAGTGGAAAAGTAGAAGTGGGAAGCCCTCTAAGGAAAGAGGCCTGAGCTCAAGTCCCCAGTCCAAACACTGTTTGTCTTTTATTCAATAACTGTTTAATGTAAAATCCATATGCAGTCCTTGGTGCAGGAATTCTCTAGAGAAACAGGGTGACTCTCAAGTGAAGTAACTGTACTTGGCAAACAGTGCTTGGCAGTGTGCCACCAACTGCAATGAAGCAGATGAATATGCTTTTGGTGCATCATATATTTAACTTCTTAGGGTCCTTGTCCTCAGAAGCACTTTGATCAAGCTCAGATTTTTCTCTGTGATGCTGAAATGACCATGGAGCTTTGCCCTGTATCTTTCTCCACACATGTAGTGGAAACCGAAAAAATATTGTCAAGAAATGCAATATGTTTGGCCAGGATTCTTTTACTAGCAGGAAGAGCTGTTCTAGCTAGGACATCAAAGCATGGTAACACCAAGTGTTCGTAAGATTGATCTTGTAGTCTCACTGTGCACAGCATACAACCTTTGGGACTAAAATCTCATGGAAAGTTTTCAAGTCTTCTAGTGAAGGAGATGGTCGTGGCATTACCAACCCATTCAGAAAGATGGAAGATTCCTGGGCACTAGGAAGAAGAGAAAAGAGGCAAGAGAAGGAAACCATTACAGTGGAATCTCTATTGCCTCCTGTTTGCTAAGTCCATGATCACTCATGGTGCATGCTGTCTGTAAAAAGCTGTTAGGTAGCACATGCTCCTCATATCTAGACATGAAAGTAGGTGTTTCTCAGGATGATGATGAAAATCAATTTTGGTCTTAATTAGAAACATAGAAATACTGACTTATCTATGAGTTCCCACCCTCATGATACTCCAGTGCTGATGGAGACCAGCACTTGGAACAATGAGCCCCTAATACATCTGCTGGAATTCTTTTCAGATGGCATCAGAGAAGAATCTCTGAGCAAGGCTAGAGGGCAGGACTGCATCTCTTCATTGGCAGGGGACACACAGCTATGACCAGTAACCTTTCCAATACCAGAAACAGCTTAGGTGATAACAGGAATGGCTATCAGCTCTACCTGACATACTTAACCTGTCAGAGCTCTAGAACTAAGTTAGACCCTAAAGCATAAAACAGAGCCTGCCTAACAACCTAAAGGCAAAGAAATATCTCCAGTGGAGAAATAGCTCATGTCTTTTCCCTCAGACCATGCTTAGCCTTGAAGCTAGGACTGCATATGATTCAGTAGCCTGCTTTCAGGCAAGTTTTGCACCCTGTGATGCCAACAGGGCTAGTAGGAAAGTTCTGTAACATGCTCTGTAACTCACATTGGGGTGGAGAATGGCAGACTTGTGTGCCACCATGTCCACTGCTGCTGAGTTATTCAGCAACTCAGCCAGCTAGACCAGTATGTTCACTGCATGTTTATGCTCCTTGTTCCAGTATCACTCTGGTTATGGCTGAGATTTCTGACGCCAAAGTGATCTAGAAGAGTACCAAGCTTGAGCTGGATACCTCTGCACACAGAGCCAGCCAGTGGAGAGGCAGTTCTCACACAGACACGGGAGACTTCATAAAGCAGGATCCCTGAGGACTGAAAGGGAAAATAAACGCACAAAGCACTGTGCAGGAAAAAGGGATTATAAATTGAGCTGGAGACAGTAAGAGAAAGTGTCTGACACATTGTGTCCTACCAACAGCATATATGGCAGCAACGAAAAAGGTTAAGTTTCTTTTCTTGATGGCAGAAGAGAGGAGGTGCAGTTGAGGGTTTATCAGTAGTGCATCATATTTGATGCTGTGTTCAAGTTCCTCCAGTGAGATCCAGACTGACATATACTAGAAAGATATCAGGCTCATAGCCCTGCTAATTGGACCCTTTGCTTATAAAAACAACATAGAGGATGACAATGTGCAAGTGGCTTGAGTTATTAAATGAAATGCTGCAGGAAGAACACAGTGAGAAAAGCATTAACATCAGAGAGAAGCACTATTAAATCCATGTTTTTATTGCCAATCTTTTGTAATGACTAAATGAATATAGTTCAGCATCTTATCTGTCCTTGGTTGCAAAGAATTTTTCGAACTTTTCCCCCCATTTATCCATTATCTGTATTCCACAAACATCACAGGAATTGTCAGCAATTAACATAAATAAATCATCACCTTTTCAGAGAAAGCTTCGGTACAAGAATTTCAGATGATAGCAAAAAATATTACTAAATAGCCCATGAAGGGCCTGTTCCATCCCCCACTGAAGTCAATGGGAATCTTTTCACTGACTTCAATGGATACTGGATCAGACCCAAATTGAAAAGATCAATAGCGCACACATTAGGATAAAAGAGCAGCTATGCCCTCCTCCAGAAAAAAGAACATGAGTTCAATTCAAACAACAGATTACAGAAAGGAACCAGTTGGGGACAACTTTTTTCTCCTCCTTTGAAAATATCTGCAAGAGAACAGCAATTCATGATCCTGAGAGCTACATCTCACAGAGGTGTAAGTAACTCTCATCTTCCACTGTCCTCTGAATAGGGGGGGGTTACTGACACTTTGAGAGATTGGGAGCACTGCTTAATAAACCAGCTCCCTTCTCCTCATTCGTGTCTTTGGTTGAGAGTACAGAATGAAGATTCAATAAAGCAGTTTTACTCCTTCCACTGAGTTGCCAGAACTTCAGAGGAACACATCTGATATTTTCAAATGCAAAAACTAGAAGCCAGAGCATCAGTTTGAGAACCTTAAGTGGCAAGCCTCATTTTCAAGCATTTTACAAGGCTGGTAGAACTAGGCGCAGTCGAGACACTGTGACACTCAAACGTCACGTTTCATATTCAGTGTTTTACTAGAGGGTTGCCTTAAGCCATTGTTTTGTCATCCTGTTTGTTCCAGCAACATAGTTGTAGATTTTACCCAATAAAACTGAATGGAAAATGACCCTACAACTGGATCAACATACACAGTTCATAAAGTCTCACAGTGCAGCTCCCTGTGCATCTCACAGAGCACCACAGTGAAGCTCAGTAAAATCCAGACAAGCTGCAGCAGCTGGTACAGCCATCAGAAGAATAGGTTTGGAGGGCTTCACAACTTAAACGTGGCCTTCAGAGGATGACAGCCCTGGCATTTTTACATAATGGGCATCTTAGATAACTCTTCCCTGCCTGAGACTCAGACTGGAAACATCTCAAGATAGATGATACACTCTGCCCTCCTCCAGAGACGACACAGTTGATCCAAATAGCAGAATACAGTAGGAAAAAGTACATTTTGTAAACCTCTTGCCTTTCATTAACAACGTAGTGACTGACATGTTTGTAGACATATTAGTTGACTCCTTAGAGTGTCTCCTAATTTCTGTGGGACTCCTCCAAAAGGACACAATCAGAGCAATTATGTAAGACCCTGTTGCATCAGAGGACTGTGATGGGAAAGGGAGGTGCAACTAGCTCTTCTTGATAACACTTTCTTTTAAAAAACTTTTCAGTGTGACACCCAAAGGTGCTTGTGGAAGTCCAAGAGAAAGACAAGAGTCCAGGGAGCTTGACTAAAATGCTAAAAGCAACCCTTATTTTTGTCAAATATATATTGTGCTTCAGAACAGAAAGTTACGCTTCTTTCTGTCAACTGTTTGTCACAGACTATCTAAAAATAATCTAAGCCAATGAGGTTGTCTTAAATGTTGTGTCCTTAGTGTAAGGTTATACATGCACCTTAGGACCCTGCATTGAATCTACCCCACTAACCACCTGTTTAGGTTTTTTTTTTGCCTAAGAAGAAATCCTCAACACCAGCCATGTCATTCAGGCCCCTTTTTCAACTCTAAGGGTGTATTTAGGTCATTTATATTTAGAAACAGAGGACAGTTGGCTTTTTGTCAACTTTGTACTCCAGAAGGGTGTGTAGTTTTGGTTTTTGTTCACTTCATTAGCTTCCACACTGCCTGGTCTCTACCCATTCACTGTCACAAATTTCCTTGAAAGAGAGGCAAAGATATTTTTAGGAACTTAAACAATTTCCTTCAAGATTCAGTTTCACTTCCCCATCCTCTGCCATCGTATGTACGTGTATTCCTACCTTCACACATGCCCCTCAGCTTGACTAATACAGCATCCTTATTTTCACTCTCATTTAGCAACACAGCTCTCAGCAAGAACTGCTGTGTTCAGGAGCAGTGGTCCAGGATTCTTCCTATTTACTGCTCCCCTCACCTGCTTTTCTCCAGTTTCTTAACCCAACCGTGCAAGCACTGTTCAGTGCATTCTGCTTGCAGCTTTAAATCAGAGGAAACACTTGGTAGAAGGGGGCAGCAACTAACTAACCAGAAAGGAGAAACAGCTGTGTCAGAACAAGGAAAAAAAACCACAGGGAGAAATAAATGGGCTCTGAGACAGTGAAGGGGAGAGCCAGGGGACTGAGGCAAGGGGAGTGCTTTCTGGGAGAGTGAAGGAAGAGATAAGTTAAGCCACCAATTTTTCAACACAAAGTGCAAAAGAAAGGAGAGAGGTGTGAAGAAAAAGGGAGAAAAATGTTTAAGTTATTTCAAGTCAAGAGAGAATATCCATACTGCCAGAAATAATGAGCACTGTAGACAAATACATTCTGGAAGTTTGTAGGAGTGATTAGAAAATGATTGAATTGATTGTATCTCAAGTCAGAAATACATTTTACAGGCAAGAAAAAGCAAAGCAATATATTAATAAAAGTAAACACTTCTTGCTGCAGCAGATTTTCATCTTCCATAATTTGAAGTGAGGATTAAAATCATTTGACAAATCCACATTACTTCCTCAATCTTTCTTCTTCTCCTGCCCACTTATTCCTCTTCTGCTCATCATCTTTTCACTCTTCATCCTCAAGAGTGGTACTGCTATCTGACTTTTATGTCTCATTCTGACAGGGCTTAGCCTATGGACCTATTTGAACCAAAACTCAGGAAGCTCTCCAAACACAATGCCACTTTACACACAATGACACTTTCTAAAAGCATTCCCAAATGGGAAGGATGGTTTTTCTTACTTACAAACTCATAATAAAGAAAGGTTTTTAACAAAACTTCACTACATAATAAATACATTTTCCACTGTACAGGCTAAAAATAAAACACTATTTAATAAAAAATTTAAATGCCTTTCTCTTGACACTGAGCCTGTTTGGACCTACAGTGTATACCATCGAAAAACCTACTAAATTTAAATTCAGCAGGTTTCACATGGTTTTCTCAGTGAAGGGGCTATCTACGATAATTTCAGAGGAATCTGGGTGGTATACAGGTCCATTCACCCAGCTCTACTCAATTCAGTAGTATCTGATAAGCACTCAGTTCTGCCCCTTGGCTGAAGCTGAGATTTTATTTTCCCCTCTAACAATTAGCTTAATTCCTCTCAACTTTCAGTTACTGATTACTGTACAGTCATTTGTAGTTAACAGATTAGACTAACACAACATCCAGCTCAGATCTGCAACAGGCCATTGTGCAAATTCATTCATTATGTGACATTATGCCTCTTAAGCCCCACTTACAAATGCCCTCTGCATTCACAAGTGACCTAGCAAAATACATGTTTAAGCAAAGCTGTACAGTATGAATCTAGAAAACACACACAGCTGTCATATATCCTTTGGTATTAAGGAATTTTATAATGCTCCTTTTACAGTATAATCCTGTCCCAAAATCTGTTTATAAAGGTCTCAACCAAGCACTCAAGTGCTGGAATAAAGTAACTGAGAAAGGAGGGATATCAGAATCAGAGGATGGGAATGAGAAATAGAACAGTGCACAAAGCCACAAAGTGATAAGTATTGTTTACCTGTCAGTTGACATTGATTAATCTTGTGTTCTGTGATATCGCTCAGTGACTCAAACACCTGGAGGCAGCTGTCACAGCTGTGCACAGCTTCTTCTTCTAACTCCTCCCCTTCATCCGGCCTTTTCTTGCAGTCTAGCACATCTCCATCTTCTGCCTTGTCTTCTAGTTTACAGTTCGGGTCTGAAAGAAAATCAAGACTGTGATGTCAGGCATGTAAGAAGAGAACACTTGAAAAAAAATCAAGATAGGTTGTTGTGCTAATGATGAGAAGAAAACTATTTGGCATGAGCCTGCAGCGCACTGTAGAATTTATTGCTAAATAAGCAAAAGAGGCTTTTCTCCTTATTTTTTTTTCCTAATCTCAATGAAAAGCAAATTTCCCTTCTACTCCCACAAATACAGCTCCATTTCTCACTCAAGCTATTCTTCCATGCTTCAATGTTAGGTTTGTCAATTTCATCACAGCTATTGAAGCTGCTTTGATCATCGTAAGAAAGGATAAACCACCTATGCAATTAGTTTTTCAATGAAAAGAAAAATCAAATCAGTGAGCGTGCAGGAACTTCTTTTCACTGTTAACTACAGCGTTTTGCAGGAAATTACCAGAATTAAGAGACTAGCAAATTTGATTTACATAAACATGAAATTAATCTCTATTTTACAACCCATTCCAATACTCCATCACCACACTATTTGACACAAAGCCCTGGAAAGCTTATACCCTGGGTCAAAATGCTACCCATGCTTTGAACTTGTATACAGCTTAAAGACAATGCTGATCAAGTTCCTGTGTTTGCCACATCATGGAAAACTGGAAACTAACCACTCTAGTATAAAGGCTACATAGTGCACAAAGAAAGCTTTATCTGTTTGACGTATTAACAGGCACTTGGGGGATAGCAGGATAGCTCCAGCCTCTGATCTGCAGTCCTGAGCCCAACTGAAGCTTCTAAACTGGAAGAAACGTGCAGCCTCACCACCTACCCATGTGTGCAGAGACACCTCACAGCTCATTGCACTGCCTCAGTTCTGCAGATGACCAGCTCAGTGAGATAATGTGTAGCCTAGAACTTTTCTTCCTCCTCTGAGGAGGAACACAGTAGCTTTAACTACTCTTGACTTTTTGCCCATTTTACTAAAAGCTTCCTTCAAAAGACAGAAATAAACCAATCTGTTTTCCCTAATAAAGCAAGCTGGCACTTAACTTTGTTTTTTCTTGGGAACCACATTAAAACAAGTGAAATGCAGAAAAAAAAAATGGTTATGTACATTCCAGCAAAAGGAATGCAAGTGTTTTACCACTTTTCCCTTTTCTGATTTGGCCACCTCATCTTTCCTTTTAGATATTTGAGAGAGCTGAGACCAAAACAAGTCATTTTAGAAAACAAGTATGAACTCACATAATAACTGGAGATTGTGCAAGTACATTTTAAGATGTTGTGCTCTTTAGCCAAGCGGGTGGCTAACCAGGAGTGGGCTCCCTGGCCAGGGGAACAGAGAGGTGCTATCTGTGAACATACTTTATTTAGCCTTGAAATTGATTAGGATCCTGCACAACTCCTTGGAAGAAGAGAAACTAAAACATGCCAACACTACATTCATATTGGGGGTGGGGTGGTGTGTGAGGTGAAGCAGGAAGGCAATTCCACTTTAAACCACTCATATCCGCTCTCAGCACCCTACAGCAATCTGGGCACAGCCATTCCTGTATTTCTCGCTGCCCACAACCAAGGTCAGAGCTCTCATCATCTCTCTGTATCCTTTGGTCCATACTGCTGCACCCTGCCCTTCAACTGTGCAAACACAGATGGACCCGCAAGCAGAAACTGGAAATGACCCATGTCAGGAAGTCTTCCTCATGCCATGTGGCTTGTGATCAAAACCGAGGAATTTCTTTGACAGGGGTAAAGGGCAGTATTTATTTTTAAGGGAATTATACTACAGAGAGAAACCAGATTAATTTTTTAAAATAAAAAACACATTCTGAAAGCAAAAATATATTTGCTATGCAAAAGCCCTGCCTATACACTAAGTCCTTATATGAAAAATTACATCCACAAGGTTCTTTCAAGAGTGGAAATTTCCACTTGGGCAGCTACTTCCAAATAGAAGAGTAGACTGCAAATTTACAAACCAAAAAAGGTATGCTAATTCTAAAAAGACTTTATGACATTTTAGCCATTATTGAATACCCTAAATCTAATAACTTCCATTGCCACTTCATTTTCCAACATATTTTGAAAGATTAAGAAAAGTAGCTAGGAGATCACCAGGTTCGAAACAGCCCAGAAAATGAAATAATTGTCTTAACTGTTGCAAACTGACCCCAACATCATTAAACACTTGTTGGAAGGCAGCATGTGCATGCTGCATACTATTAGTTGTTCAGCTCAAGCTCCCAGTTTCATCTCATAAAATTGACAGCACTCAGGGAAATGTGGCCACTAGGTCTGAATTTTAACATGAGTATTTAAATGCTGCACATAAAGTTTACAGACCTGTTTGTTTTAAAATAAGGGTAGTGTCTGACTCTGCTTTAAGTACAATGCTGAAGGAAAGAAAAGGGAGGGGAGGGAATTCTCGAGACTCAGTATTCAGAAACACTTGCATTTTACAAGAATTCAGCAAGACACACACACACGTAGGCACACGTGGACCCCTTAGTGCACAAAAGCCTAAAGAATAACTCAATTTAAAGCCTCATACTTAGCGACCAGTTATTAAAATTAGCATCATTTTAAGACTAATAATGTTTTGCTTCTCCTTCTGCATTTGCAGATATAAACTCTACAGGGACAGAAGTCAGTCAAGCTTATTCCCTTCTGCTGCAACTTTAGAATACATGCTCTAGCCAACTGGCACATTTGTTTTTAGGTCAACACTTAAGTGGGACCCTCTGGGACCTAGGTTCAAGTTTAGCCTATGACAGCTTTGTGAAATGAGTTCTGGCAGTCTCAGCCCCTCTCAATGAATGCATTTCCACTGTGATCTGCTTCTGTGAAGAGATGTCACCACCAAAATAAGAAGATATTTAAAGAGAGCAAATATCATTTGGAGGCTTTGTGAATAGATAGCTTTTCTGTTGCAACAACAAATATCTTCCATCAAGAGCTGGTCTAACCTTAAATAGTTACTTAAATTGAGGATAAGCTGCCTTATTTGAGCAGCTCTTTTGAAAGACTAGAATAAAATATTTTATAAATGCAATACGCATTCATCTGTGCTTTCTCCTTAACCTCTTGTTCAAAGCTCAGGCTCATATATAGACTTCAGGGCAAATGTCATTCATCTCCCACATTTCTTTCTCCCCAGTATCTGCAACAATCACAGCCACAATTCCCTCAATAAAAACGGTGTTCATAGTAAAATTACTTTTCTCAACATCTGCAAATACCACTGTGATTTCCAGAGGCTTCCCTGCCCTTTTTTGGAAGCTGCCCATGCACCAACTGAAATTTTTCAATACACATCAGCAATAATACACACACATCCTCTCTGCCTTCAGATACCATTGGAAATTATCTAGTGTAGAAATGAATGAAGGTTGCTTTTTTGGAAGAGAAATAAATTCTACCTATTAAGGCACTTAAAAAAAAAAAAAAAAAAGAGAAAGAACAGTTGTCTTCTGTTCTTGATTATGTTAACATTATTTATAAATGGAAATTAAAAGAAGCATGATTTTCTCATTACTATGTTCCCTGGCAGGTGGTTCTCCCCTTCTTCCTCCTTCTCATAAGGGATATTATTGCTGTAACTTGGTCTAATAAAACTGCAACTTTGGGGAAAATGAAAAATTGCATTGGCTTAAAAGTGTTGGAGGCAATAAAGGCATGGACTTCAATTAATTTCAAGTATGGGAGCGGTTTAAGGCCAACCAGCAGAAATTCTATTCTGCCCATGTAAAAATGAGGTTTCACCACATTTACTTTTTATAACCCATATAAAAGTCAAGTAAAAGTAATGAATATCTAAAAGTCATCTCAGTGGACTGGCAAAGACTGTCTGTATTCTTGAAACTCATCTTACATATTTCTGCCTATGCTGCAAGGATCCATTGATAATCCCAACTAAAACATCAAACTACCAAGAAAACAGCCTCCTTTCCAATCCATTTCACTGCCTTGCAGCAGACCTCTTTCCAAGCCACTTCTGCATGGAAAAGTGCTGGCAAAAGAAAGGAAAACTTAGATCATGTGGTTGTAATTATTACCAGGCAAGGAATATTTCTTCAGCTCAGTGGTAAAGTAAAACTCTGTCGCTCTCTGCTCCCAATAGTGTCCATCGCAAAACAACTGCCTCATTAAATCTCTGCAGTAAGATTAATATGCCGTAGCTGCACTACATTATAACTTGGTACTCTATAAAAAGCACATTTAATGGTTAGAGCCAGAGCTTAGATACAAAGTATTACTATAAAAACTTCTGGCAGTGTGTACACAGTGCAGGCCTTCTGTACTGCTTGCTCTATCAGGTTTTTGGTTTTTAATATCAGCACTGCATTCTTGCTGTAGAGGAAAACAGAATGCTAAATCCTGCATAGAAATAAACAGGGAACAACACAGGACATGGTGGGATTAAAGAACTAGCAATGCAACTTAGCCACTGAGAATTATTTTAAGAAAAAAATGCAGAAGAGCCACCATTCCTTGACATTGATCTCTGGTTTTGCAGTTGCCTGTTTTTCAACTTCGTGTCTCTACAGCAGGACAAGTTTGCTTTTTCTAAGAATTTGCAGATAGTTAAATGGAGACATATGTACACTGAGAAGAGTTTGAGAAATTTCCCATTAAGACGGCAAATAACTCCCTCAATTTTATTTACTCTTTTCGAACAACCTACTTTATGCACGAAGCCATTAGAATCTATAAAAGGCACCAAACACAAACCCACAGGACACACACAGAAATATAAAGTCTTCGAGCTGAAGAAAAAATAAACTGTATTCTTCACCTTCATAAGAGGAATAACTCCAACTGTCCTCAAACAAATTACCTACATGTATTCAGAGATGACTAGCCTTCTAGGAATATCCTTAAGGAGTCAGCCCTTACTCCAAAAGGTGACCTCAGCTGAATGAATAAGACTATTCAGATGAGTCAGTCCTTCTCTTCAGATAAAATTCTGTGAAACCAGTACCAAAGACAGAAACAAATTATTTCTTGCATTCTCCGAACCATGCTAGAGAATAAAGAAGTCTTTGTTGTTTTGGGGAATTAACGATTATTTCTTCATGATTATTACCAATACTTATCCCTGTGATCCTGACTCAAACAACAGTTTTGTCCACCCAATCTCACTTATTAAAATTAAAGAGCCCTTAATTAATCTCTGGCAAGAAATTATACAAACAATCTTTAAAGAAATTACCCCTAACCACATATTTTACAAATACAAAAGTAGTTTAAGTGAAATGAACAATCAAGGTTATCTGAAATGGCATGGGGGGGGGGGGTTTGGGGGGGTGGCTTCCATGGGGAATGTAGAGAAGGATAAATTTAACAAAAAAGGAAATAAAAAGAAAAAAAAAAAAGCATGCTCTAGAAGCATTTAGAACACTTTAGAAGCATCTCATTTTCAGTCAGCTGACCTAAAAAAGGCAGAATTTCTAATTGTGAGAAATTGAAAGGTAAGGGGAAAGGAACATTATTTTCCATTGCAAGCCTCAAGAATGAGCTGAAACAGAGAAAGAAGAGTGCAGGCTTTGCAAAAACACCCCAATACAAAAATCCCTCACACTGTTGTCAAATGGTAAGCAAGCACTAATGAAGGAATTCAGCATTACCAGTCTGTGCGGCTGTGTGTCCCACACCTGCCTGATGGTCCTCTGTTTCATTTTCTTCTACTGTCAGAAAAAAGGTAAACAAAACAAAAACAAAACAAACAAAAAAGATGTTAGGTCGGTAGCTGAAGTGTTTCAAGCATCTTTACACCAGCCTCAGTTCTGAAAGCCAGCAATGCTTGCACAACACAGGCAAGAAAAGCTGCACTGCAAAGTGCGAAAGTGTAGACCAGACTAAGACAGAATACATTGCTGTATGGAAGCTACAAATCTGAGAACAGAGTGACCAAATCTTTTTCATGGCTTAAAAAACAAAATCGAATTTCCTCTGGGATATTTGTCTTCAATGCACTTTACTGTATTTGATTATGGATCTAAATAAGAGAACAATTACGGGTTTTAAGATTCTGCTTGCTCCACACAGGTAAGAGAAAGCCTTCTCCGGGCAGATGGGAGAGGTGTGTGTGCTAATTCATACATAAGCTTTAAAAAATAGTAATAATCCTATATTCAGTAGCAAACATCTCAGCAGTGCAGACAGCCTTGCAAAGGAGAACTAACCCCATGCTGTTTTACTGTATATACCATGCCAGCGTCTTTCCCTTGGCTCACAGCTTTCCAGAGCAGTAGAACTAAAAACAATACAATTCTTGTCAGATTCACTATTCAAAACTTGTTGGGTGAGTGAACCTAACAAGAGCCATTCTGCTGCTACTTTGAAAAATTAGAAAGCGCTGTTCTCATATGTTCTGATATGATGCCTAAGTAAGATTGACTCTCCCAAAGCAAAAGTAAGGGAAGAGCTAAAAGGCAGAACCATTTCCTTTTATTCTCCCAAAGACCGAGTTCTTTGGGTTAGAGAACAGCAGAGAGAAAGAATTCATTCTGCCTCCACAGGGGAAAAAGCTGAAAGGGGAAAGACTGCACTTCTGCAGCATTTCCACTCCCAAGAATTCAGACCTCAAAAAATAATCATGCAACTGAATTAAAAGTCCAAAGATTTGAGGTATTTTTCCTGGTTCTTGGGACAAGAGAGTGCAACACTTAGGGGTCACATATAAATCTAGACATATATGCAAAAGAAGAGATACATATACACACTCCACAGGTACCTCTTTTCCTCCTCCGCCAACCCCAAGGCTTCATACAACTGGTTGTTTCTAGAATCTGAGTTTCTAGAAAAAAAACACCAGTTTTCATAAGGACACTCTCAGGACACCAGAAACTTGTATCACAGTGCATATATTAGAAAGAGTCAAGTACAATCTCTGAAGGACTCTAAACAATCTATATCTCTATCCCAGAGCTGTGGCTAGTAAGCAAACTCTTCTCATTTACAGAGATCTGATAAAAGTTTCCCCAGCCCTGCAGTCAGCCCAGTATTTCACAAAATATGATTTTATGAGCTAATTTATGAGCTGAACTTGTGTTTTGCAGCCACAATGCTACCAGTACCTCAGCTGTGATAATACTGTATGATTTCCTTTGGTACACTGAAGCAGTCATCCCAGCATCCTCACAGCTGAAGGAAACCGGTCAGACAAAGAAAGCAGTGGGAAAAGCTCATGAAAAGCTGAGTTTTGGGGAACATGTGGTCAAACGCAAACTAAGCTAAATAGAAAGATTTTTCTCTAAGGTAGCACAGATCAGTAAGTTTCATCAGTAAATCAAGAAAAATAATGAATAAAACTAGCATACATTAACAAAAAAATAAAAGATACCATCTATTGTGAGCCCCTTGAAACCCCCAGGGAAACCTCTGCAGAAGCCCAACCTGACCCTATTTATGTCCATCATTAGCTGTTGGTGTATCTCCAAAAAATGTACTCAAGAACAAGCTCTAAAACTGAAAATGAGTCCACTCTTCCATCCCTCAAGAGGAAGCTCACTTTGGTCATCACTACCTACTAATCAGCCTTATTAGTTGTAGATGTACCTGCTGTCCTCAACCATGATAAATGTCACTACTCAGTTCAAAAAAGCAGTTTAAGAACTCTACCATTTCTGAAGTTTCAAGATGGAATTGAAGTCTTCAAACATGAACTTTTCAATAACTGATTCCCGAGTGGCTACCTGCTGAGAGCTAGACAAGATCTCCACTTTTAAGTGTAAGCTAAAATGCAAGAGTTAATTTTTTCTGCTGTTCTGTCCTTAATGTCTACTGCCACCAGCTGCAGTACCAGAATCTCTCACTGCTCCTGAGAAGTGACTGCACAGTGAAATGTACTCAGCTTCACACTGCTGACTGAGAGGTACACCAAATATTTTTAGCTCCTAAAATGGAAAAAATAAGCATGGATACTGCCTAACAAATTGTTTCCAGGTATGCAATTTTGTACCATGAAAACATGACAGCATATGCCTTGTGAAAACAAACTTTTTACAACTTTCCTGCTATTTTGGGATCTGAAAATTCTGTGAGAGCTGAGGTTTGCTTTCAACAAAGGCTGACCACTATGTCTTTATTGCACTTGAAAAAGGAAACAAGCATAAAAGCAGGTAACTCTGTGGTTAGCATTCTTCTAAACCCTTGCTCATCCCTTTAAGGATTCTCAGTCACAACAGAAACGAGTAGGTAACAACAGGCCATGGCACAAAGACTTGTCAATAATAGTCAACTAGACTGACATATTTACCAGGGGAAAAAAAACCCATATTTAGGGGGAAGCATGGTAAGAAGAAAAAGAAAACTCTTCTGCAAAACCCACTGAATCAATGAATCTTGGCATTAGCACAAATCACCTACAAAATAGCATCTCATTTTCCTTTGCATTAAGTTAGCTCCTTCCTCCAACTTGCAAGGGTATTCCTTACATTAAGTAGGCTACAGCTGGTAGCATCAGATAAGCTCTCGATTAGCACTTAACACCTTTTGACAACCAGATTCTGAAAACTTCAGTACTGTTTCAGCTCTCAGGCCATTGTTAAACTCAGCTGAATATGAAAGGTAGTGTGACATGCAGCCAATGTTAACCTCCCTTAAACATTAACTACACTATTTTTTTTCAGAAGATGAAGACACCTTTAAACAGAATCTATACAAAGGGATGACTGAAATTTTGCTAACCAAAACCCTTTCTCTAGCACAAGCATGGAACACAACAAAAAAAGGAACAAGGATGATATGCAAATAAAAGAGTAGCATGTATGCACTATTATTAATTCAAACATCAAAATTATTGATACCCTAGGACTGTAATTCCACAGAGATGTCACCTTCATTATAGCATATACCACATCCTAGCACAAGGTAAGATGACTTCTGTGTAATGAAGGCAGAATACCAGTGAAGGAGAGCCTCAGGAAAGCAGAATAATACATTATCAATCCAATATGAATAAGTGATGTTACAGCTGAACAGAACTTCTAGATACATGTTGTCATGAAAGCAACAATGATCCTTGTCCCTACAACTACATGTTTATGATCACTCCTCATCTGTTTTGTTAGCTGTTGTAATATTTCTCAATTAACTCATCTGTTCCTTAAAACAACAAATGATCAATTTCCTACTACCCATTTTTTTCAGGACAACTTTTAAGAAACAAAACCAAGAACCCCAAGTAACAAAATTTCAAAAAAAGATCAGATCACTACAACTGTGGCATCTCACTTCTTGAGACCAATTTAAAAAAAATACCAGTAAGGGAAAAGAGAAATCCAACATGTCAGTTCTATCTCCCATTATAAAAGCTGTGGACTGGACAGATACCAGTTTTTAAAATTTTACTAAAACAAAACAAAACAAAACAAAACTATATCTAAACTGAAGCTGTATCCATGTGAAAGGTTAAGATGTTTCAACTTTGGTACAGCCAGTGTCCAAGGCAAACCTTGGTTTCAGTTCAGAGCAAGTCTCATGCTTGGGCAGCTGACTGGCAACATTAAGACCAACTATTCCTTTCTAAAGAAAGAAGGAAAAGAAAAAACCAAACCAAAACAAAAACAATGCAACAAATCAAGTAGAACCATCAAGGACAGCCAATGAGGGAAACCTGTGGGAATTTTGATATAGAGGTCCTAAATTTAGAATTAAGCTCCTGACTGCTCTACAGCAGCACCTGCTGATCAATGAGGATTTCACCCCTTTTGCTTAGTCTGGTCCTGGGACTCATGGTTAGACCTTAAAGGAGGGAGATTATTTTCTGAAGTTGCTACAAAATATGTACATATTTTCTAGCTTGCAAACTCTCATTCATAATCTACTGAGTAACCAGGATTCCCCTTCTCTGAAAAGTTAATCTGTAGATTTAGCACCCTAAGGAAGAGCACAAGTCATTTCTGGTTTATGCCTGGAAAAAGCTTGCACAGAAAAGAAATGGATAAAATTAGAAATGTGGAAAAGTACACTTTCACTGAAAGGGAAGCCTTTTGGAGAACTCTGGCTAAGATTTATGATTTCTGACCTATCACAAACCATAATAAAATAAAAGCAAAAGATAATTGAAAAAAGTCTGTTTTCTTCTAGTCTAGGTAGATTAATAAATTTTGAAAAAGAAAAAAAATAACTGCCCCAAATGCCTGAGCCTCTATTCAGCTTGGTAAACAAAGCAGGAGAAGCTCCATGTCCCAAAATAAACTATAAAAATAGATTGCTATTGATTTATCCTTTCATAAAACATATTCCTTGAGAGATGTGAAAATAAACCTAATGTAGCAACTAAGACTGTCAGGATAGGAAGTTCAGAATACATATTTTTACCTTGCACTTTGCATTTTGTACAATTCAATACTTGATCTATAAACTTCCATTAGCATATGATTAGTAATTCAATTTAAAGCCATCTTTGCACAAAAGCCTTTTTCTTAGGATGGTAACTTTGCCAAGTGCATCTTCAATCTACATGTTTGAATAATTTCTGCAGACAAGTAATAGAGACAGTAGCTGTATTAGCATAATCAATACACAATTTACTGAGTTACTGAGACAGAACAGAAATAAAACGTGTGTGCCATTATTTCAGTATCTACAAATGACTGTAATTTCTGGAAGTATCTCTCCACTTCTCCTCGTGGCCACATCAAAACCAAGAGGACATTCATACTGCCACCATCTACAGGTAGATATTAAGTATGAGCAGACAGATTAATCATATAGCAGAAGGCAAATTTAAGAGGCAGTTGCAGGGGACATTGAGTATCCTCTAGCTCTATTAAAGGCAATGGATTCTGAAGATGTTTCACACTTTGCAATAACATGCTGTGGAAATACGTCTCCACAAGGGTTCAGTCAGGATGCAAAACTGAAATTAAAGAAGTTACAGAGAAGTATTAAATTCAGGATCACGTGTCAGTGAATTACCTGCTTGGGCTACACCTTCCTTGGCTTTCTTCTCTCCCTAGGTACCACTGGTATCTAAGACTCACCTCTTAAACCCTTCTGGCTGACACATGCCAGCACAGGATTTCGCACCCGGCTGTGTCACATTAGAGCAGCAATTCAGTGGGTGACTTCTGAGATTCAGCAAATATTTCAGAATGCTTCATAATGGCCTTTGAAATAACTGGCACTCATAAAAGTTCAGAACTACTAAGAAAGCACTGTTTTCTGAACAACTTCACCTAGCATCAATTTGTGTCTATCAGCTAATAGCCAGATTACCAATTTGACTGTCAAATGTACATCCTCCCAAAGACTTTAGTGTTAGAAGAATTGGAAAAAGAAATGCATTGGCATATTAACATTTCAAATATCTACATTCCAGAACTCCACTGAAAATCAGTTCTGTGTGTAGCCACAACTTTACAAAAATCCAGTTAATCATATGCATGAATATTTATGTGCCTGATTTGTTTTCCTTTGTGTTGTGACATACCCCTTTTCCTATTTCTATTCCCCCCCAGCATTGTAACAATATTCTTCTGACATTGGAAATTATTTTCCTTAAAAGATTCCTGTTATATAAAGCATTCTTTCCTCTTGCATTTGCTTATTCCAGAAGACAAAGTCCCTCATAGCACTCGTATTTTTCACTCCTCTCTTTGGTCTGTCCCAACACTGAGCTTGTTTTTTTTCCCCTAATGTTCTTCTTGTAGAATGACTGAATTAGGAGTTCCCAATTAAACTGCGGTGGTTGGAAAATATTATTCTTATGCTAAAATAAAGTATTTTCCTAGGCAGCACATAAACATAAAAGTAATAAATATACTTAAGTGGAAAGAAATTATGCTTAAGAAATCCTTTGGATATTCTTCCAACCCTTGATCTCAAGGATGACAGTATCCAAATGTGACAGCCTAAAGACGTCCAGTTTTACATAACACTGTGTGCAGAAAAGGCAGAAGAGGCTCTTTCCAGCAGCAGAGGAATAATTCTAAACCCCAAAGCTGGGTGGGGGGAGGGAGGATATATTTTTCTGGGCAGCTGAGGTAATAGATTAATTAATCCTGTCGAAAATTCTAACTTTGCCTCCATAACCATGCATCCTTTTACAAGATTAAACCACATCTACATATACTCATATTTCTATTGTTAGGTAAACTAATAATGTTATATTTTAAAAAGTACTTTCCTCCAAAGAATCTCAGAGCTTTTTATAAACCTCAAGTAAATTTCAGTCATCCCTAAGACTCTCTATCATGCAAGGTAACAGATTATAATAAATCTCAGAGTCAAACTGAGGACCACAGTGAGAATTAGCAAAGCAAGAGGGAGTCAGTTCTTAGTACCAGGGTCAGGACTTTCAGCTGTCTTGCCTGTCTTAGACCAAGTACTCCACCTCCATTCCTGACAACATGCTGTGGGCAGCCAGTCCATTTTTGGGGGAAGACAGAAGTTAGGAGGTTAAGATAAATTTTAACCCCAATTACCAAGTCCAGTACTTAACATGAACACATTCAGAGTAATTCCTCTCAGTGTCCTGAAGCTATGTATCACCTCAGTTTTCTTACTCAATGTGACATAAGTAAGAATTTCTGGTGTTCCTAAAGACTCTATTTTCAACTGTGCTTAGAAAACAGGAAATTCATTAAACACTGTCTACAAAAGTCTAAACTCAGCAAGAGAGAGTAATTGGAATCAAACTGGTGTATGGATCACATAACCTCAAAGTAACCAACATCACACAAGTCTGAAGACAGGTGATATAAAGAAGAGCTATGAAGACTTACAGTAAAGGTTACTGTAGATGATCATTGCCTCTGGAAGGGAAGTAATTTATTTATGTACCTAAAATGGGACACTTAAATTGAGGCATTTGGGCTGTCTGACACTGTTTGAATACCAAACCAAAACACAGCTGCATGTTTTAGCTCTGTTACTTAAAGGCACACATTTATCTGAGTCAATAAAAAACAAACCAAACACCTACTTCCCTTCAACTGAGATTATCCCTGATTTACCAGAGATCTCCTATTGTATACCAGGGTTTTATAAGTTAATTTTTGATCCCTCAGACTCTCTGCTCTATTCTAGATGACTTTCTATCATGTAGAACAGCAATCTGGTCTATGTCCACAGAGGAGCTTAGAAGCCAAAAAACTAGTGAGGGGATGCTAAATCTAAATTGTCAGCAGTTCTGCTCAGATGCCACTGAGGTCAGGCAGTACCTATGGTTTTACCATCGAGGCTTTCTCAGTGCTGAAATCAAACTGAAGCCCCACCACATCTGGAGAGTGGAAGATAAGTATTCTCCTGCCTGCCCTGGGTTTGGACGCAATCTTATGGGCTGGTTCTTCAGAGTTCATATACTCTTCCCTGGCTGCTATAAAACACTGGCAGAAAATGTGTGGGTTGAAATATATCTTCCTTTTCCCCTCTTGCCCACATCCACTGATTAGATCGCTCACCCAGGATGTGGGTGGCACCAGCTGAACTTTCTCCTCTATCAGAAGGATTTGTACACACGTCGTGAGCTTCCTAATGAAGAACACTTACCCTCAGACTTGAGGTGCACTCATTCATTGCTGTTGAAACTACCATACTTCATCTACAATATTCACCGAACTAGAAACAAGAAGAATCAGCATGATATTTTATCCTTGCTGTTGGGGCACCATCACAGCAAGTGGGGTAAGTGGACTCCAGTTCTAGTTGCACTGAAATAATTCATCAGAAGTAATAAGGCAGTTAGTATCTGGCAAACCAGGATGCAGGTCTCCCCTTTTTCTTCATGGTACTCAAGCTATTTGAGCCCTGAGTCTCATGTATGAATGCTCTTTCTCACCCTCTTGTCTGACAAATACTTAATTAGACTTTTGAAAAGGGAAACATCATTGACAAAAATAACAGGGCAACTCACGCTCATAACACAATATGCTGCTGTGTAATGACTGATGTCCTCCCTGTGAGATACAGATAAACACCTTTAGACAAAGCACAGAACAGAACCCCTACCTCTCACATCCTAGCAGAGCAAAGAACTTTCCCCCTTCAGTAAAAGAGAGAGGAAGAGCAGCAGCACACCACCTCAATTCCTTCTAGCCTGGGAGGAAAGGAATTTTATCTCCAAAACCTGAGTCAGATAAGTGACTGCTGTGAGATGCCCTCTTGCACTAAGATGCCCACATCTAGAGTGGGGGAGGAGCTAAGATACATTATTATTTCCAAGTTTTTCCTACTGTCTCCTTAAAATAATTTCTACTCAACAACATACATAAACCCCTAAGCACTTGTGAATTACATAAAGATCCAAGAGTTAGGTGCAAAGTGACTATTCCACTAGGCAACCAGTCACCTATAAACTAAGCAAAGCAGCATGTAAGCACTAAACGTCTTGCAGCATGAAAGCCTTTTTTAAAATTTTGTACCTAGCCTTAAAGATTTCTGACCTTTCTCCATTGATTTACATTTGCATCTGACAAGCAAGTCTCCTACTCAACACATTCACCAGAAACTGCAAACCAAATCTGTTCCTGTGCTCTACCTCTTTATAAGTCACATAACACAATCCCTTCCCGGTCAGTGGTTGCATGCAGAGACCAATACAAACCCATTTCCTCCTCCCATCTTCAGAGTGAAAACATTACATCAGGCATGGATCTTGACATCCTGTTGTCCTGGAACCAGTGAATCAGAAAGTTCCTTCCTCACAATTGTATTCTTTAGAGGTGGAAAATAATTAACTTCCCCACCCCCTCCTCCTTCCTACTGCCACTGTCAAAAGTTAGAAAGTCACTTGATTCTGTCTGGAAAAAAAGACCCAGCCATCATAACTCAGTGCCAGAGAAAGTTCTTGTTGATCAAAGCATAGCCTGGTCTTCCCAAGGACACTGCCTCACTGCATCACATCATCCAGTCCAGAAACAGAGCAGGTATGTTATTTTTGTTTTTAAAGCTTCTTTCAAAAAGTGAATGAATCAATAATGGAAGTTGAACTTGATATGTTACCAAAAAAGTGAACACCAGAAAAATGAAACTAGAAAATCAATTATCAAGGAATTCATTGTTTGAAACATATTTTTCCAGCAAAGCACAACAAAAAAATAGTAAGGGCACAACAGGTCTCAGGGACTGTACACAAAAGCCATCTATTTTACAGTCAACCAGGACACTTTGACTTAGAAGTGCTGTAGCCTTTCCACATTTGTGTGGAACACTGAACATCTCTATGAGAAACTGGAAAACAGTTTTGCATTCGTGTTAGGTAAGGACAAAATTCATGCTCCAGGTTATTGCCTTTGCATGAGAGAATAAGCTCTCCAAAAATGGGGTTTGGGGCAGAAGGAAATCACTGGGAATCCTCACTATCAACATCCTATCCATTTTTCCTCAGGAGAAAAAGGTATTCTGCTTCAGCCAGCTGTCTAACTAACGACCAGCACTTCCAAATTTGTAAGAAGGCTAGCTAGTTACTGATATTGCATTTTTCAAGAACCACAGTAAGCCCCTATCACATTAAATAAAGAAGGGGGGAATGTCACTATACTGATATATATAGATAAATACATATATATATATATATATAAAAAACTTTAAGAAATCTTGAAGGACTAGAAATCCTACTCTTACAGAGAAAAATTGCACCCAATTTCACCTACATTTAAAAGTGAAAGTATCAGAAAAATCACTCACTGAAAAAACAGCCCTCTGCCTTACTCCCATGACACAAAAAAAAAGAGGGAAGGAGAACCACAATGAAAGCAACTCCCCAAAATCTAAAATTTCATTGGGCTTTAATTGTGCAGAATTGGTACGTAACAACCCTACAACTCTTTTGAGTACACATTATATGGATTCAACTGTACAAAGAACATACAGTTGCAGTATGGCACGCACAGCATCACTCTAGCTAAAGGAAGATCTAAAACCCAAATGTGCACACCCCAGAAGGACATGTATAACCTAGACTAAATCCTGAAAAGGAGGGGGGAAAAAATCTTCTACGTCTTTTTTCTTAATAGTTATGCAGTATAGAGGGGAAAAATTTGTCTGAAACTAAAGGAACATGAAATGGCAGAAAAAAAATCTGTGACGAGTGTTAACTAATATTCTAAATATGGAAGACAAATGTCCTGGTTCAAAAATTCATTGGAAGAGAGCAATTTTGTGCAGTCTTACCAATGTGTGCACAGAAAAAAATAAAGCAGATTTTTTTGGAAAGTAGGAGGGCTGAATGAAAATGTTAATTATAACATGTTGTAATAAGGATACCCCCAAGATCAGCCCTATCTTTTTTGCTACAGCATAGTCCCTAGGCATATGGCTAACTACTCCTTGATCATTATCCTGGCTAAAACTAAAGCTACTGAAGTTTAGGAGACTCATATCTAACAGAATTTCTTTCATCTCTAATAATTGCTAAACTAGCATAATTACTCATACTTGAGGTGAAATAGAACCCAAGTTGTCTAATTTTAAAACAAAAACAAACCTCCCCACCTCTTTTGGTCTTTGCACATCCATCTTTTGTCAGAGTCCTATGCCAAATGTTACATTACGATTTAAAAGTATTTAAAAGCCTCTCTTGTCCTGTCCAACTTTTATAAAGACAGCAACTGGAAAACTTTAATGCTTTGTAGTAACACTCTGCAAAATGTATTTCAAAGCAGACATGTACATTTTCACAGCACCAAATAAAACAGGCCGAATTCTTTGTAGATCTGTATGTCGTCCCTTCAGGGAAACACTTATATATATGTACATATGTATGCCACAGTTCTGATTTAAGTGAAATAATGCATTTTCCCAGCCCCCAACTGGGACTGATTCTGAGCTCAGATAGCCCTGCAGAAACCAATGGAAATGGTAAAATATGGCTGGGAAAAGATGCTAGGAGGTTGTCTTAGGGTATTGGAACTTATACTGTATTTTAATCAAACTAAAAAAATCCCCTCCAAATATCTTAATTTAATTCTTTTACACAGAAAAAAATACTGAATCCATGTTAAAATGTTAACAGTTTTTCTGGATCTTTTCCTCATGCACAGTTATTCAAAAGGATGACTTTTTTTTTTCAAAATACGCAAGTTTGAAAATACTGAATCGTGTTTCAGAACAAAGAATTGAGAGCTATTAAACCCGCTGTAAATTAGACAGAATGAATTATGGAGCAACATAAAGCCTTTCAAGAGATCTTAGATCATGGTGGATAATGTTATCCTACACATTAGATAAGTGCCTCCATACTGACAGCTTCCCTTGTTACACAAGTTAACAGCAACTCAGGAAAACAAAATCAAACCAATCCAAACACATCAGCAGCATAACTAAACCTCTTAATATTATCTTTGTCACAAGACTTCACCTTTGTGGAAGCTAGCAGCACAACCAGTAGCTGTTTAGATGTTTACTTCAAATAGTGCCTAACCCCAAGCAGCAGACAATGATGGTCAATACAACTCATGCTGGCCCCAGAAATGACCGGGCAGCATTACTGTAATCCCACAGCTAATCAAGACCATCAATATCACTGTGCATTGCCAAAGTCAATGAATATTACTAAAGGTTAGGGATGTTTTTGTTGTTACAGTTTTTTTTAATACATAAAGGCATGCTTTGGCAAGTCCAAAAGAGAACACTATAAATAGCCTGCATTATAAAAAGATGCTAATCTTAAATCCTCCTTGTAATTTCTTTTTTTTTTTTTATGTACTCTTTTATGTTCAGTATCTTAATTTTTGCCCTTTTTTGGATGGCCAAATAGAATCCAGCAATTTACTCATGCATCAAACAGATGTTTTTGCTTTTCAGGCCAAATGGAATCTTACGAATTTTTTGTTCCCTCCCTATAAAATGATGATGCCAAAATAATACAGTTCCTGAAAACAGCCTGTTAAGAAAAAGTTGATTGGACCAATAATACTGAAACTTTAAGTCAAGTTCACAGAAATAATGCCAATACTAATTGCTGGTTTTGTTTATGCTGGATTGATTATAGTCTAATCAGCAGACAATCGCATGACTTTTGAGTCTAGCCCATGCAGTTTGGAAGCCAGGGAGGGCTGGGGCTGTGAATAAACATTCAAATAGTTGACAGATACAGAGACAGAGAAATGTAAAGGCTACTGTTGGAAGGGGATCCGAATGTCAAATTCTCTCTGAACTCTGTCTGCTGTTTAGTAACATTTTTCTTTTCATGCACTACTGTTCTACCTTTCTTGGTACTACACCACATAACCTGCCCCTCTGCATGAGAAACATCCTTTCACTTGGAATCTATGATGAGGAAACAGGTCACATTGAAACAGAGATATATTTGCTCAGTCCACTGATACTCTGCATGAATTGAGTTGCAGTTCTAAATTCATTCAGGATGGAAAGACTACCTAGGTTTCCTCAAAAACAGGGAACAATTTCAAGAGACATTCTGGGCTTGGCAATATATTTCAAGGTACAAGTCTTCTTTAGGCAGAGCATGGGTATGTAAAATACAGCTGAGAAAGGCATCCCGCTCATCTTTCTAGGAACTAACATTAAGTAATTTTATTTCTGCGTGTAGGACACAAAATTGCATTGAGTAAAAATTTACTTTGAAGTAAAACCACAGGTTGGTTGGTTTTTTTTCCCCAAAAAGAAATCAGAGATCAGCACTTCTATTAAACATGTGGAACTGTACTAGTTTCCTTGTGATAGCTTATCTAACGACTACCACTTCAGCGATTTTTCATGGGTGACTCTGAATGTAATAATAACTATTACCTGTCTTTAGCTTAGAGAAACCTGTATTTAACATTTAGTAGAACTACATTTGTATTCAGTTTTGTAACAAGAATACCTAGTTTTCTTTGCAAGTGACTGTATTTTTGTAACTTTTTTTCTAAACAAACTTTCTCATCAAAAGCCGGTAGTAAGGGCAAAGAAAAAACCTCAAGCCCTCCTAAAACTAAAACCCCATAAACCAGAAAGGAAGGGGGGGGGGGGAGGCAGTCAGTAAACCAAGTGTGATATCTCCAAAGCATGCCAAGTCACAAAAAAAGGTTTACAACTCAAATGACCAAGTTAAACAAGATACAAGAAGCTGCTCTTCCCCCTGTCCCTTGCTTTCTCATCACAGGGGTCTCTACCATAGTTTTGCTTAGGGGATGGCTCTGCCCCTGGATGTCAGGAGTTTAAGGAGTCATAACAATTGATACCCTACTTTGATACCCCTCATTTGCACAGTGCCTCTTCTGGGGCTTGTACATGGGTATCGTATCTCTGACTTCTCTTTCCTCACCTGCTTTTCTCCAGCTATCCTTCTCTCCCTTCCTCACAAAACACATTAGGTGATTTTGATCAGGTCAATGATACTTAATAGATTTTTTTTTCAGAAACTAGCCAAGGAAATTGGATAAATTAATCAGTAGAATGAAATATAGGTCAGGACTGATGAGTTTCATGCAACTGATCCTTCCCCTGCCTTTAAAGTACCTGACAGTTGAACTTTAATTCCTCCTTCTTAAAGTAAAAGAAGATATTCAAATAACAGTTTTTCAGAAAGTTGTCATTTACTCTGCTTTTGAGACTTATTTTTTTGCCACAAACTTGCAGTGTATTTGTAAGAGACAGTGTTTGTCACAGAAAATAATTAAATCTTATTATTTTTCCTCAGAAAGATTTTATTATTCCTTAACTATAAGGGGCTTATCTAACATTAGCCATGCCTATTTTCTTTCCTAGGTCCAAACCTGAGATGCAATCTTCACCAAGTGCTGGGGGACAGTCAAACCAAAGTTGGCAAGAAACCAAAGAGGGAAAAGGAAAAGAAAAAAAAAAAAAAAAAGAAGAAAGGAAGGACAGAGAGAAAGAAATATAAAAGGAATGTAAACAAAACCAGGGTAATTCAAAAAAGTGTATTTTCAAGAAATGTGAGAAATTTAGTCATTAGCTAGTTCTTAACACCCACCATTTCAGATGAACATTAGTTTAATGCATTCAATATGAAAAACTCAATTGTCATTTTGTTTTAATGTATTTACCTGCCTTGTATCAGTATTCCCCTAAGATATAAGTTTCAAATTAAGTTATCAAAAGTGACAGACATATCAAAAATATCTCTTATATCTTCCCCCCAGAAAGGGTTGCTAAGTACATGACAAATTGGAAATGTAATGTGTAACTCCATATTTTATTTAGATGTAAAACAGCACTCATGAGTTTAAATAACTCATTTACATACATTCAAAGAATAGTTTTTCAAATAAGCTATTTAAAATACTGTTTATTTTTATCTGTAGAACTACATTTTGTACTGACTAAATCAGTAATACTTAAGAAATCAGAAATTTAAATAAGTGCTGCACTGGAGGTACAGCTTAAATTCTCCTTGCAAGATTACTTACAGCTTTTGTTTGTTCACTAAAAATGAAGATGTAATAATTGATGGGCAAACTCTTATCCATGAATTTAAATGCTAGTCTATGCAAGCATCTTTCAGCTCCTCAGATGAATCGCATTATTAGCCCTTCCAGAAATCTTACAATCGGACTGCTTTCAGAATACTATTAATTCACTCAGAAACTGACATGATTCAAGGAAAATAAAACAGGGAAAATGAAAGAGATATTTGAACAAAGGCCACCAAGAATGATAACCTACTCCCCAAAGGTAATTACTGCAGCAATAATTACAGATGATGATTGATTTACTGCCTGCTTTTAGTTGAAAAATAGTAAATAAGACTCTGCAAAGAAATCTCTATCATCTCCATCCTGAACATTAAGTGGTTTTCTCAAGTCAGTAGTTTATTGTCAGCAAATCCAAGCTGCTCCATCTGAACCATACAATGTTGCTGTTTTCTCATTTTAGGTATTCTCAGACAACTGGTACAGAAGAAAGGCAAAGCCCACACCTCCACATAAAATGGAAGCTGTATCTTTTGTTTTAACTTAAGTGTGATGTTTACGGGAAAAGATTTGAAACAAACCTTCTCTCTGTAACACATGTAACAAATCACCACCCGTGAAACATGTCCAATGTCTAACAGGAGAACAATTTCCTCTATTTACCAGTTAATTCTGAACCTTTATTCTTTCGCACTTAAATACTTGGAGGTCTAAGACTATCCCTCAGTTAAAGTTTTCCTGCATCTTTTTGCAAATATGGCTAATTGGTCGCTCTCCTACTGGCTCTAAAACTCTTATGCGCACATAAATAAATCCTCCCTGGGAAGCTCGGAATATAAGCGTGCACTCAAGCAACAGAACTTTCATTGTGGTATCATTTTTAAAAGGTAAAGGGAAGAGCGGCTCGTTTGTTCTTCACAAGATCCCAAACAAAAGCACCACTGAACTGCACAAACTTCGGTAAACTAGATACAGACGGCAGCAGCAGGTAAAGCAGTAAATTCAAGGCACCCTTTATTCCCTTCTGAAGTATCTGGAGAGTTAAAAAAAAAAAAAAAAAAAGAAAAATAAGAAGAAAAGAAAAAAGAATTGAAGCCTGCTCTAAAGCTCACTGAAGTCAACAAGAAGACTTTGAAAAGGGAACTCCTGGAAAGAGTTGTTTCAAGGGAAGGGAGCGCAGTTTTTTTGCCAGGTCCTCCTGTGCAAGTCCATAAAAGCAGACCCCGCTCCTGCTTTCTAACTATGAAACTGCGCTGGTTTCCAGGCATGTAACTCCTGGTGATCGCCAGCCCAGCCGGGAAGGAAACGAGGCCTGCCGCCCGCCACGGCTCAGCTCGGGTCACCTCCCCGGCCGGGGCTGGCCGGGCTCGGCGCCCCTGCACCGCCGGCAGCCCCGCGGGCCGCACCAGTCGCCCTCAGCTCCGATGGCCTTTCCCCATCGCCCCCCATTCCCCTTTCACACCCCTACCCCCCAAAAGTAGACAACTTATAGATGTTCTGACCTGACGCCACCCAGGCTTTATTCAACTTCACTGCACTGTACAGACCGGCCCGGGAGGAGCGCGCCCATCCAGAGATGTTTATTTGAGGTGACAGCCACCCTCAGCCGCCTTCCCCGCTCGCCGGCGGGGAGAAGCCCCTGCCCGCCCAGCGGCTCCCGGCTCCTCGGGGGGTGGCCACCGGCTCCTGCGGGGAGCGGGGGGGCGGCCGAGGGCTGCCCGCTCCTCGGGGGCCGCGGGATGCGCGGGCGGGCGGGAGACGCTCCGCGCCGCGGCGGGCGGAGGGGCGGCGGCGAGGGGCCCGCCGGGGGAGGAGGGGGCGTCCGGGCCGGGACGCGGCCGGCTCCTCCACAGCCGCACAAGCCGCCCTTTGTCCTCCTCCGGGTCCCGGGCTTTCCCCCCGCCTCCTCCGGGGGTCCGGGACAAGTCCCTGCGACTTGGGGCTAGCGGGGTGCGCTCCCCCCGGCACCACCCCCGCACCCCCTCCTGCGCCCCTTAACTATCTATTTAGGCGCGGGCTTATTTATTTAACCCCCCCGCCGCCGCCCCTCACACATGTCCCCCCGGGCGGCGAGGGGCCGCTTCACGTGACAGCCGGCGCCACATTCCTGCACAGCCCCAACTCCGGCCCCGCGCCGGGAACTTCGGCCGCCCCACCCCCGCCCGCCGCCCCGAAACTTCCCTCGCCCGCCCGCCGGGACCCGAGCGGAGCGGGGCCGGGAGCCGAGCGGGGCGGGAAGGAGGGGGGTGTGGGGAGGAAGCCCGCAACTTGTATATCGTTTATTTTAAAAAGCAGCGCTGCTGGAGGGGCGGGCGGCTGCGGCGCCGCCGCCGGCGCCC